>NC_081801.1:482500-492500 GCF_963082965.1 Carassius carassius
TGAAATATTACAATTTAAAATAACAGTGCTTCATATTTTTGTGGAAACTGTGATAGATTGTATTTTTCAGGATTCACAGCTGAATAGAAAGTTCAAAAGAACAGCATGTATTTGAAATATAATTTTTTTTAACATTATAAATGTCTTTACTGTCACTTTTGATCAATTAATGGCATCTTTGATGAGAAAATATAATTTTTTTTAAAGCGTCTTAAGTTTTGAATGATACTGCATTATGATTTCCACAGAAATATTGAGCAGCACGACTGTGTTCAACACTGATAATAATCAGAAATGTTTCTTGAGCAGTAAAGCATCATATTATTCTGATTTCTGAAGATCATGTGACACTGAAGACTGGAGGAATGATGCTGAAAATACAGCGGAGCATCACAGAAATAAATTACACTTTAACAGAGACTCACACAGAAAACAGTTATTTTACATTAGAAAAATATTTCACTATTTTTACTGTATTTTTTTTTTATCAAATAAATGCAATGTTTTGAGCAGAAGCATTTAAATATCTTAATCATTCCAATCTTCTGATTGATAGTGTATAGACCTAAATATAATAAAATGGCATACAATATTTTTTAATTTTATTTTAATAAAATGACAATATTCCTGAAATCATGTGTTTGACAAGTTATATTGCACTTCTTATTTTAGCGAACTAATTAATTTTTTTACACTGTTTTTTGTAGATGGAAGATGGCCAGACACTCTTCGATTACAACGTTGGTCTTAATGACATCGTCCAGCTGCTCATTCGCTCGCAGACCGACCCCCCGGACAGCCCCTCCCTCAACAACGGCGAGGGCGTGGCCTGTGATGTAGCCCCACCCACCACAGCATCTGTCCCCACCTCAGCCACACCCACCACAACAGTCGTTTCCCCAGCAACTGTCGCCAACAGCAACGGAAACGGGTCCAAACCCTGTAGTCCGGCTCCAGAGAGCCAGCCGTCCACCTCCAGCCGGACGCTCCTCATCGATCCCGGGATCGGACTCTTCAGAGTAAGTCGTCAGTCGTCATTAACTCCTTAGATGAAGGAAAATTACTTATTACAACATATACATACAGCTTATGGTGAATTATTGAGTTGTTTAACATTGTTTTTATATTAATTCTAAAATAATATAAAGTATAATAACATAATATAATTTAATAATTTTTATTTTTTTATGTTGTTTTTTAAATATTTATTTATTATTTTATTAATTTAATTTAGAATTGATTGATTGCACAAAATTACCAAATTGAATGGAAGGTGCTACAAAACAATTTTATACGCATTAATAATGACAATAATATGTTTGATCGCTGTAATAAAATCCAATATTTAGATTAGTCAGGTAGCAAAACCAAAGCATGAATTCTAACATATGGAATTATTATTATTATTATAATTAATGACAATAATAATAATCTAAAATATAATGTAAGTTTTTATATTAATATTTATTATTATTGTTATTGAATTGTTTTTATCAATATAATTTAAAATTAATTAATTGCATTTAATTTAAAACATTAAATTGCTAAGTGCCATGAAACATAAAATGCATTAAAGGTGCCATCTGTCATATCTGGCAAAAAAAATCAAGTCATACTCCACATTTCATACCAGATGGGGGCAGTATGCCTCAATAAAGTGAATTGGTCTACTCTAGAGTAACAAACGAGAAACAGCATAGTCTCTATGCTCCGCCCCTACCTTCACAACAACACTAGAGCATAGCTGAAGGATATAAGAGGACGTTTTGCCTCCAGAGGAACGTTGGGTGATGTCAAGTGATTTTGAAACATGACATCTTCAAGCTACTCCCCTTCACCTTTACCAGTGAATATGTTCATATTCGTTTTGTTCATATTACATTAAGTTGTATATACACATTATTGGAATTAAATTAATTTGACAGACAGCATTCCGTCAACATCATTGGTTAACATCAGACAGCTGATGTTGACCAAGCTAGCGCCAACCAACGTAACCAGAGCTGCCAACTCTCAAGCATTCACCGTGAGACACACGCAATTGACTCTTTTCACACGCTTTCAAGCCACACATTCTCACGTACAGAAAAACCACGAAGCAAAGAGGACACGGAGACCAACAGACTAGTTAGAGCAGGTTACTTATGATATAAAAAAATGGGTAAGTTATAGCTAGCTAATTATCAAACGCAGCTACGTTTAGCCATCGCTAACATTAGCACGTTTATAGAACAGCCTTCGATACATTTCTATGTTATAACTTCCTGAAAAAACCCCCCACAAACATATAAAACAAACTTGTAGCGAAATACTAACAGCATCTAACTTACCAATCCAAAAGAAATGTTGCAAGTTCGGTGTCGAACCTCATTTCTTTCAGGTCCATCAGTTGTCTCCAGCGATTGAAAGCAGTGCCGATGTTTACTCTGGTTCCGCTCCTTTTCTTATCGGATTTGATTTGTGATTCCGAGCGCGGTTGTTTCCCTGTAGCGGGTGGTGGTCTCTTGCCAAGGGCTTAAGTCATCCTTGCGCTCTCTTCCCTGAACTGAAATGTAGTGGGCTGTACTTTCCACATGATTGACATCAGGTATAAGTACGCCCACAAGCCGTGCGAGTTATTCGTGTATTGCAGGTTGGCTGGTGGTTATGTTGCCCGCATACCGCCTCCCATGGCCGAAACTGGTATTACGACACCTGTCGGGCCGGGGCTAGTAATGCTAATGCTAATTAAGGTTGATATCTCTGCAGCACTATAACTTTACATTTTTTTAATGACATCATCGCCCTTATTTCTTCTCATACTTTTGATGCGTGTAGGTCATTTTTTGAATATTTTTACCTCAATTTTTGCACATGGCACCTTTAATAATAACAATAGTTATAATTTAATATTAAGATGAGTCGGGTAGCAAAACCATACCATGAATTCTAACATATGGAATTATTATTATTATATTATCTATAGACAATAATAATCTAAATGTAATTTTTGTTTTTATATAATTTTAATATTAATTTGTATTTTTAATTATTATTTAATATTTATTATTTACTAAAACCATAGCATGAATTCTAACATATGGAATTATTATTATTATTATATTTACAGACAATAATAATGTCAATATAATTTTTGTTTTTATGTATTTTCTTAAATTAATTTTTATTTTTAATTATCATTTAATATTTAGCATTCACCAAAACCAAAGTGTGAATTCTAACATTTGAAATAATAATACTAGTGATAAAAATTACAATAATAATAATTATTACTGTTAATAACAACATAATTATATAATAATGCGAATTATTATTATTTAAAATATTATTATTTAATAAAAATATTTATATTCGTATTTATTATGATGCTTGTTATTATTATTATTACTCATGTTCGTTTTTTTGGAAGGAAGTGATGCATTATATTTGTTAGCAGATTCAGAGAAATAATGTGTGAATGTGTTGCAGTGTAAGTGACAGCTAAGTCCTGCTGATTGATAAATGATGAATCTCTGAGGTGATGGTGATGGTGTGTGATGGTGTGTGGTGTTCAGGTGAATGAGTTGGTGGACTGCAGGGACGTCAGCATTGGAGCATGGTTCGAAGGCGTGATTGAGAAGGTCTCTCCGGCCTCTAAAGGGCAGAACGGCCGAGCGGGAACAGCGCCCCCTGTGGCCAGGGTGGGACGACCCAGCAAACGCAGTCACTGCAAGCTGGAGACGGAGACGAGTGCCGCCCCTTCATCATCATCATCATCAGCATCCAGTCACAGCACAGCACTAAACTCGGCCAGCAGCGAACCGTCGACATCCAAACCGGATCCGGTGCACGTCTCCTACCACATTAAATATGAAGAGTAAGTGCATCATGGGAAGGAAGCAAGTCTCTTTGTTTTTTCTCTGCTTGTCTGGATTCTCCCTGGATTCAGTTTCCGAGCGCTGTTTGGCAGTGTACGCGCTTTATTTCTGTGTGATGCGATGTGTTCTGAATACAGTGAGTGTGTCGATGCCAAGAGCAAAGCATGCTGGGAAACTGAGCTGAAGACTAGGCATCTCTGGATTGATTTATAGCAGGGTTTTTTCATATATGCATTTCTACTTATATTTAAGCTACTTAAAATTATTTTTCGTTTTTTAGTAGATAAATAAATAAATAGATAAATGTTTAATATTTAATATTTTTTTGTTTATTGAAATGCTAAAACCGTAAAAACAAATAATAATAATTAAATGGCTCGTCTTAAATAAAGCTTGTTTAAATAAAAATACAGTTTATTTATTTAAATGCTATTAACATACAATCATTTTAACTGACATCATATTTTTTATTCTTTGTTTATATATATATTTATATACAATATTATTTGTCTCAGGTCTTTTAACATTTAAATAAATAAATAAAATAAAATCTATTTAAATAATTAACATTAGTAATATTGTTTTATTTTATTTATTTAAAATAAATAGTCTTTTTAAAAGGTTTTCAACACAAATAATTATAAAATATGTTTTAATAATAGTTTATTTATTTAAATTTTGGAAAAACTAAAAACTTACGTAGTTTGTCTGCCCACAACAACTGGAGTTTTATATATATATATATATATATTTAAATATTTATATTAATATTAAAATGTTTACTATTATTTGCCTTTGGTTTTTTGAAACATTTCATTCCTTTTTAAAGGCTCATTAAAAAACTAATAATTGAATATTTGTCTATTTAAATTACTTTTAGTGAGAGAAACATTATTTTTAATATTTTTATTAAATTTTTTGTTTTAGATTTTATTAAGATTTGTATTAATTTTTTTTATTTATTATGATTTATTTAATTTGATTAATTTAATAATTTAAATTTTTTGTCTTAAATTGTTATTTGATGATTTTATTATATAAATAACTTTGTTTTATTGTTTTTCAATTTTCAACAATTTTTTTTTTTACAAATTGAATTAGCTTTTACTTAGTGTTTAATTTTAATTGTTTTGTTTTTATTTGACTTTCTTTGGTTTTATGAATTTGTAGTGTTTTATTTTGATTGGTTTTGTTTTGAAATTATTATTATTAGTTTTTTTTTACTTTTTTCATTTTATTTTGACATTTTTGTAATTTAATGAATTTTTAATAAGTGTTTTTTTTTTGTTATTAACATTTTTATGACTTAATTCATTATTAGGTTTCCAACTCATGAACCCCAGTTTGAGGAAACCCTGCTTTAATTAAACATTTCTAGGTTGATTTTCAGAACATTGATCAGTTTGTTTGTTTGATCGCCTCTATCAACTCCTGACCAGTGGAGTGAGTTCGGGGGCGGGACTATCTGTTTGACTGACCAATCACAAACAGGGGGAGTGTTGAGGAAACCTGTATGAAAACAGTCATTATTGCAGTGCATATTGTCAGTCTCTCATCTGTAGCTGAGGACGGTGAAGTGTGTTTCTGTGGTCTGCAGTTATCCGGAGAACGGCGTGGTGGAGATGAGCGCAGATAACGTTCGCCCGAGGGCCAGGACTGTGCTGCGCTTCGACCAGCTGCAGGTGGGTGACCGGGTGATGGTCAACTATAACCTGGAGAATCCCGAGGAGCGAGGCTTCTGGTACGACGCCGAGATCACGAGCCTCAACGCCGTCTCACGCACCAACAAAGAGATCCGCGTCAGGATCCTGCTCGGGTAAACACAGTAAACATAGAAATACATCAGTTATATGTTTTAAATATTTTTGTATTTTTTCCTTTTTTTATAATATATATATATATATATACATAAATAATGACAGAAATATATATTACTATATTATGTGCCTTATACTTCTAAAAAGTTCTAGAAGTAATAATATTAATAATAATCTAATAATTTATAACATTAATTTAATTTATTAAAACATTATTTTTAATGAAACTCAAACAATAAAGAGATTTTGTTTTGCCCATTTTTTTATTTATACGTTTTATAATTTAGTTTTATAAACTAAAACTAAAACTGGAATATTTTCCTTACTTTAAATAAAATAAACCTTAACTGGAATAAAATAAATAGAAAGTTTAACTTATTTTATTTCAGCTAGTTGGCTAAATAACTTTGATCATTTTCATTTAGTTTAACTTGATGCACTAAAACTACAAAACCTGGATCTGAAATAAAATTAAATAGATATTTTATAGACAAATTAGGAAAGTATAAAAGTAAAAACTAATGCAAAATGTTAATAAACATTTTAACAGTGATACTAAAACAACTGGATTTGTGTGTGTGTGTGTGTGTTTTATTTTTTGCATTTTCTTTAAAATAATAATTTATTATGAATTAATTGTTGTCGATATATAAATATTAAAAATTATATTTAAATCAATGTATTAATGTTAAAACAATTCAATTTTATGCTTTACTTTGATCATTGATGAAACACAAAATAAAAAAGGTGTCATAATGTCCTGTTATCGATACATTTTTAATAAATGATTCAATTGATTAGGTGTTGTTATATTTATTGAAATTGAATCTAATAACCATTACAAGGGAATCCCGTCAAATGGAATTCTGTTTGGTTGGGAGGTGTGATGTCACTGTGAGCCGCTGCTGTGATTGGTTGTTTCAGAGGTCCGGGTGATGTGATTGGTGACTGTAAGCTGCAGTTTCTGGATGAGGTTTACAGGATCGAGAAACCCGGAGCGCCGGGACTGTGTGCGGCCGACGGCCCGTTCAAACGTGAGCACACACACACGTTCAGTGACACGCGTGTTGGGTTGTGTGTAACGAGTGTGTGTGTGTGTGTGTGCAGGTAAGACGGGTCCGGAGTGTAAGCACTGTAAAGCGGACCCGGACGCTGAGTGTCGTTTCTGCTCGTGTTGTGTGTGTGGAGGGAAGCAGGACGCTCACATGCAGCTGCTGTGTGACGAGTGTAACATGGCCTTCCACATCTACTGCCTGACCCCTCCGCTGACCGCCATCCCAGAGGACGAGGACTGGTGAGGACACACTGCACTCGTGCATCACACACAGCGCAGCTCGTGACACACACGTGACACACGCGTGACACACACGTGACGTCTGTGCAGGTACTGTCCCACCTGTAAGAACGACAGCAGCGAGGTGGTCAAAGCTGGAGAGAAACTCAGAACCAGCAAGAAGAAGTCTAAGATGCCTTCAGCCACTACAGAGAGCCAGAGAGACTGGGGCAAGGTGTGAACACACACACACACACACACACACAGAGAGAGAGAGAGAGACAGACACACACACACGCACACACACACACACACACACACACACACACACACACACACTCACACACTTACTTATTTAAAATTTAAGTTTAGTTTCCAATCTAGTACTTTTGTGCTATTTCAGTTTTATTTCAAATGAAAGTGTTTTCATTTCTCGTTTGTTTTATGTTTTGTGCTCCAAAAGCTTGCATTTAGAAGATGCAACAAATATACATTCAGAATGTACAGAGTGACATCATTTCAGCTTGTCCAATCAAATGCTCTCTAGAATCTGAATCTGAACCTCGTTATGGTGTGTGTTTCAGGGGATGGCGTGTGTGGGCCGCACTAAAGAGTGCACAATCGTCCCCTCCAATCACTACGGCCCTGTTCCCGGCGTTCCCGTGGGAACCACCTGGAAGTTCCGTGTTCAGGTGAGATCTGCTCCGGAGCGACTGAGTGTGACGAGTGAGACGCTCCTTTAACACGGAGTGTAAACCTCTGTGTGTGTGTGCGTGTGTGTGTGTGTGTGCGTGTGTGTGCGTGTGTGCGTGCGTGTGTGTGTGTGTGTGCGTGTGCGTGTGTGTGTGCGTGTGTGTGTGCGTGCGTGTGTGTGTGCGTGCGTGCGTGCGTGTGTGTGTGTGTGTGTGTGTGTGCGTGCGTGTGTGTGTGTGTGCGTGCGTGTGTGTGGTCAGGTGAGCGAGGCGGGCGTACACAGGCCTCACGTCGGAGGGATTCACGGACGCAGTAACGATGGCTCATACTCGCTGGTGCTCGCTGGAGGATTCGAGGATGAAGTTGTGAGTGTTTCTTCACTTCAGATCACCATTAACCCTATAAAAGCTGCAAGAACATATGAAATGATCTGCTATTAAACCTGTTTCACACTCGATCTCCTCCATCGCAATTCAATTATCTTTCCTTCTGTGATGGAAACAAGCTTCCATAAAAGGATCTATCATTTATTTTTTGTCTGTTTTGTCATAAGTGTGTGTTGGTGTGGTTTCAGGACCGGGGTGATGAGTTCACCTACACCGGCAGCGGAGGTCGCGACCTCTCAGGAAACAAGCGTATCGGAGAGCACTCGTTCGATCAGACGCTCACACACATGAACAGGTGATTCACACGGCTCTCATCTATGCACGGCGCTCTTCATGTAAACTGTGACTGTTCATGCCCCTTCTTGACCTCTGACCTCTCAGGGCTCTGGCACTCAACTGTGACGCGCCTCTGAATGACAAGGACGGGGCGGAGTCTCGCAACTGGAGGGCGGGAAAACCAGTGAGAGTGATTCGCAGCTCGAAGGGCCGACGGATCAGCAAATACGCACCGGAGGAGGGAAACCGCTACGACGGCATTTACAAGGTATACACACACACACACACACACACACTCACACACGCACGCACAAACAGACACACTTTTTTATTATTTTTATTTACATTTTTCACATTACATTTATGATTTTTAAATTTTTATTATTTTTTTATTTGTTATTTTAAATTGTTTTTTTTTTTTAATCATTTTTTGAGATTTAGTTTTTTTTTGTTTTCACCTGATATTTATATATTAATTTTCTATTTTTTTATTTTTAAGTTTTCACCGATTTATATATTTTTATTTTTAAGTTTTTCACCTGAGATTTGTGTTTATTTTGTTTATGTTTTTTCACCTAATATTTATTTAAGCTTTAGGTTTTCTCCTAATATTTGTTTTTAATTGTTGTTATTTCAGCTTTATTTATTTTACTGAAAACTATTTTAATAGACTTGGTTTTATCTTTAGCAAACAGGATCAACACTACTGTACTACTGAGTAATAAATATTCATGAGCAGAGCTCTCATTTGCGCTTCATGTTGATGTTGGCGCAGCACTACTGTTCCTTCTCACAGGAATGCGCTTCATTAACATGTTAGAATGCTTCAGATTATCATTATTGATTGGTGAGTTGGTCAATAAGTGTCCGATGTTTTTCTTTGTAAGTTTCTTTGACACATCAGTGTTAAAAAGTGAAAGTGTTAAAAATTGAAAGTCTTTTAGTAGCAGTTTGTCTTCGTTCATTGTGTTGGTTAAGCCGCGGTTGCCATGGTGATCTGGACCCTTGAGCTCATGAATCAAATAAAGTTCTCTTTTCAAAAACTTTGTTGCATCATTCGTCACCATGGAGATGTGATGTCAGCAGAGTGTAAGTGGTTGCCGTGGTAACATGTGCCGCTGTTGTCAGGTGGTGAAGTACTGGCCAGAGATCGGGAAGTGTGGATTCCTGGTGTGGAGATACCTGCTGCGGCGGGACGACCTGGAGCCGGCACCCTGGACTCCGGAAGGGATCGAGCGCAGCAAGAAACTCTGCCTCAAAGTCCAGGTGAGTGAGTGAGTGTGTGTGTGTGTGTGTGTGTGTGTGAGAGTGAGAGAGAGAGAGAGAGAGTGTGTGTGTGTGAGAGTGAGAGAGTGTGTGTGAGTGAGAGAGAGTGTGTGAGAGTGAGAGAGTGTTTGAGTGAGAGTGAGAGAGAGTGTGTGTGTGAGAGAGAGAGAGTGTGTGAGAGTGAGAGAGTGTGTGAGTGAGAGTGAGAGAGAGAGAGAGTGTGTGTGTGTGTGTGTGTGTGTGAGAGTGAGAGAGAGAGAGAGTGTGTGTGAGAGTGAGAGAGTGTGTGAGTGAGATTGAGAGAGAGAGAGTGTGTGTGTGAGAGTGAGAGAGTGTGTGTGTGTGTGTGTGTGTGTGAGAGTGAGAGAGAGTGTGTGAGAGTGAGAGAGTGTGTGAGTGAGAGTGAGAGAGAGTGTGTGTGAGAGTGAGAGA
>NC_081801.1:495000-497500 GCF_963082965.1 Carassius carassius
TAATGGTGTTCCAGTGATCGTAAAATAAGGCAGTGCTGATGCATGACTTCCTGTTGTCCTGCAGAACTTCCTGCGGAAGGTGGAGCAGCTGTTCATGTGTGTTTGCTGTCAGGAGCTGTCCTTCCAACCCATCACCACCGAGTGTTCACACAACGTCTGCAAGGTTTGACTTAGACTCATCACTACAGGCGTGTGTGTGAGTGTGTGTGTGTCAGTAACGGTGTGTGTGTTCTCCTCTCCTCCAGACGTGTCTGCAGCGCTCGTTCCGAGCCGAGGTCTTCTCTTGTCCCGCCTGTCGTCATGATCTGGGCAAAGACTACACCATGAGCCTCAACAAAACCCTTCAGCTGCTCCTGGATCAGTTCTTCCCCGGATACAGCAAAGGACGATGAATCTGATCCATAACAAATGGACAAAGATCTGCTCTCCGCACAAGCGTCTTACACACACACACACACACACACACACCAGTCTGACATCTGTGTTCACGACCACAAACCCCACAGATGCTGGGACTCGAACCCTGACACATCATGAACATCAGCCTCTGGATCATCAGTGACAACAAACTCAAATTAATGAGAATCAAACCCTGTCAAAAACACGTCCAATTCATTTCACTCCCCCCTCCAAAAATAATATATATATATATGTATAAATTGTTAATAATTCACATGATTATTTCATATAAATAAATTAAAATAATAATTTAATTTATAATCATTTAATTATAACTATGTAGTTAAATATTTATTAAACAAATAATTATAAAATAATTATATTTTGCACAAAATAAGCCTATTTATATGATAATTTGCATTGTGGCACACTTAAACACATTTTATCCCAAATTCTTGTGAATTTTTCCAGATGTTTTAGTTTTTAGTTATTTTTTATTTCTCTTTAGTTTCAATGATTTTCAAGTCTAAATATTGTTTAAAAAAAAGATTTTTGTTATTAAAATTTTTTTTAAATAGAGGCAGTTCAACAAATACAATGTGTAAATGCTTTTAATATGTATTGTTTTTATATTTACTTTTATATTTAAAATGTTTAAATACAATTCTAAAAACAAAAAATAATATATCAGTTTTTTTGCATTATATTAATGGCATAAAATGTGTTTAAATTTAATACAAAATAATGTCACTATTTAGAGTACCTTAATTGTCTTTAAAATAGGCTTTATTTTCTTAATGCAGAATATAATTTTTTGTACCTTTTAGTTCATTTGGGAGTGAACTGAGTCGAGCGTGTTGTTGACAGGAATCGAATGACTGAATCTTTGATTCGCTGGAGTCATGAAGCTCAAAGCTGTGGTGAAATGGAGAATCAGTGTGGATCTCTCCAGATCTGGAAGCATCTGCTGATGTTTCTCCATCTTCAGCTGGATCGTCATGACAGATGGAGCGAATCCGCTGCTGAATCCTCATGAACGTGATCCAGAGCGTTCCTCTGTTCCCTGATGTTCCCTTCAGTTGTTTCTCTTCGTCTCTTTTCGTGGTGATGTCGTTTTCCTCCCAGACATCTGTTTTTGTTTTTCAGGAACTGCAGATGTACGATGTTTATCCGCTCGTCTGTGACGTGTGTCATTCCCACAGCGATATCCCATCGTTGATTTCCAGTGCTGGCTTTCCTCTCGTCTGTGATCTTGGCTGTTTTCTCTCACGCTCTCGCTCTTCTGCTGCGCTTTCCTGTGGTGTTTTATGTTTTATTGCACTTACTGACGATGAGAAACGAGATTGTGACGGAGCCGTCGGTTTATTTTCCCACCTGTTTCGACTTTTACCTTTCGCTGTTTCAGTGTGGCAGATCTGATCTGCGGTCCCGGCAGAAACATTGCTTTGAATCGTGATTCCGAATTTTATACATGGTATAATACTTATGTACTTATTAAATATTTGATTCCAGAATCGTCGTTTGATTGTTCTTCAGTTGTCTGTCATGATGACTTAAGATCAACATTTAATGGAAAGAGACAGAGACATATCTATGGAAGCTTGTTTCTAACGTAAGATTAAAGATTAAAAAGGTAATTAGGACTAACCTCATTCTTGTAAAAAAAAAAAGTAAGAATTGTGTGGTATAAACTCAGAAGTGTGAGGGAAGTCAGAAATAAATGAAAAGTCAGATGTAAACTCATTGCTAAAAAAAAACCTAAAATATAAACTAAGAATTGCGAGAAAGTCAGAATTGTGAGATATAAACATAATTTCGAGAAAGTCAGAATTGCGAGATATAAACATAACTGCGAGAAAGTCAGAATTGTGAGATATAAACATAATTTCGAGAAAGTCAGAATTGCGAGATATAAACATAATTGCGAGAAAGTCAGAATTGCGGGATATAAACATAATTTCGAGAAAGTCAGAATTGCGAGATATAAACATTGCGAGAAAGTCAGAATTGCGAGATATAAACATAATTGCGAGAAAGTCAGAATTGTGAGATATAAACATAATTGCGAGAAAGTCAGAATTGTGAGATATAAACATAATTT
>NC_081801.1:505000-537500 GCF_963082965.1 Carassius carassius
GTCTAGAACTGAAGTGTGTGTCTAGATCTGAAGCGTGTGTCTAGAGCTGAAGTGTGTGTCTAGATCTGAAGTGTGTGTCTAGAGCTGAAGTGTGTGTCTAGATCTGTAGTGTGTGTCTAGATCTGTAGTGTGTGTTTAGAGCTGAAGTGTGTGTCTAGATCTGAAGCGTGTGTCTCGATCTGAAGCGTGTGTCTAGATCTGAAGCGTGTCTAGATCTGTAGTGTGTGTCTAGATCTGTAGTGTGTGTCTAGAGCTTAAGCGTGTGTCTAGATCTGAAGTGTGTGTCTAGATCTGTAGTGTGTGTCTAGAGCTGAAGTGTGTGTCTAGATCTGAAGTGTGTGTCCAGAGCTGAAGCGTGTGTCTAGATCTGAAGTGTGTGTCTAGATCTGAAGTGTGTGTGTCTAGATCTGAAGAGTGTGTCTAGATCTGAAGTGTGTGTGTCTAAATCTGAAGTGTGTGTCTAGATCTGAAGCGTGTGTCTAGAGCTGAAGTGTGTGTCTAGATCTGAAGTGTGTGGCTAGAGCTGAAGTGTGTCTCTAGATCTGAAGTGTGTGTCTAGATCTGAAGTGTGTGTGTCTAAATCTGAAGTGTGTGTCTAGATCTGAAGCGTGTGTCTAGAGCTGAAGTGTGTGTCTAGATCTGAAGTGTGTGTCTAGAGCTGAAGTGTGTCTCTAGATCTGAAGTGTGTGTCTAGATCTGAAGTGTGTGTCTAGATCTGAAGTGTGTTTGTCTAGATCTGAAGAGTGTGTCTAGATCTGAAGTGTGTCTCTAGATCTGAAGTGTGTCTCTAGATCTGAAGTGTTTGTCTAGATCTGAAGTGTTTGTCTAGATCTGAAGTGTGTGTCTAGAGCTGAAGTGAGTGAAGTGACATTCAGCCAAGTATGGTGACCCATACTCGGAATTTGTGCTCTGCATTTAACCCATCCGAAGTGCACACACACAGAGCAGTGAACACACACACACACTGTGAGCACACACCCGGAGCAGTGGGCAGCCATTTATGCTGCGGCGCCCGGGGAGCAGTTGGGGGTTCGATGCCTTGCTCAAGGGCACCTAAGTCGTGGTATTGAAGGTGGAGAGAGAACTGTACATGCACTCCCCCCACCCACAATTCCTGCCGGCCCGGGACTCGAACCCACAACCTTTCGATTGGGAGTCCGACTCTCTAACCATTAGGCCACGACTTCCACGAAAGTGTGTGTCTAGATCTGAAGCGTGTGTCTAGATCTGAAGTGTGTGTCTAGATCTGAAGCGTGTGTCTAGATCTGAAGTGTGTGTCTAGATCTGAAGTGTGTGTCTAGATCTGAAGTGTGTGTCTAGATCTGTAGTGTGTGTCTAGATCTGAAGCGTGTGTCTAGATCTGTAGTGTGTGTCTAGATCTGTAGTGTGTGTCTAGATCTGAAGTGTTTGTCTAGATCTGAAGCGTGTGTCTAGATCTGTAGTGTGTGTCTAGAGCTGTAGTGTGTGTCTAGAGCTGAAGTGTGTGTCTAGATCTGAAGTGTGTGTCTAGATCTGTAGTGTGTGTCTAGAGCTGAAGTGTGTGTCTAGATCTGAAGTGTGTGTCTAGATCTGTAGTGTGTGTCTAGACCTGAAGTGTGTGTCTAGACCTGAAGTGTGTGTCTAGATCTGAAGCGTGTGTCTAGATCTGTAGTGTGTGTCTAGATCTGAAGTGTTTGTCTAGATCTGAAGCGTGTGTCTAGATCTGAAGTGTGTGTCTAGATCTGAAGCATGTGTCTAGAGCTGAAGTGTGTGTCTAGATCTGTAGTGTGTGTCTAGATCTGAAGTGTGTGTCTAGATCTGTAGTGTGTGTCTAGATCTGAAGTGTGTGTCTAGATCTGAAGTGTGTGTCTAGAGCTGAAGTGTGTGTCTAGAGCTGAAGTATGTGTCTAGATCTGAAGTGTGTGTCTAGATCTGAAGTGTGTGTGTCTAGATCTGAAGCGTGTGTCTAGATCTGAAGTGTGTGTGTCTAGATCTGAAGCGTGTGTCTAGAGCTGAAGTGTGTGTCTAGAGCTGAAGTGTGTGTCTAGATCTGAAGTGTGTGTGTCTAGATCTGAAGTGTGTGTCTAGATCTGTAGTGTGTGTCTAGATCTGAAGCGTGTGTCTAGATCTGAAGCGTGTGTCTAGATCTGAAGCGTGTGTCTAGATCTGAAGCGTGTGTCT
The DNA here is from genome assembly GCF_963082965.1 of Carassius carassius. NCBI lineage: Eukaryota > Metazoa > Chordata > Actinopteri > Cypriniformes > Cyprinidae > Carassius > Carassius carassius. The sequence goes on from NC_081801.1 coordinate 507,161, forward strand.
AGATCTGAAGTGTGTGTCTAGATCTGAAGTGTGTGTCTAGATCTGAAGTGTGTGTGTCTAGATCTGAAGTGTGTGTCTAGATCTGTAGTGTGTGTCTAGATCTGAAGCGTGTGTCTAGATCTGAAGCGTGTGTCTAGATCTGAAGCGTGTGTCTAGATCTGAAGCGTGTGTCTAGATCTGAAGCGTGTGTCTAGATCTGAAGTGTGTGTCTAGATCTGAAGCGTGTGTCTAGATCTGAAGCGTGTGTCTAGATCTGAAGCGTGTGTCTAGATCTGAAGCGTGTGTCTAGAGCTGAAGCGTGTGTCTAGATCTGAAGTGTGTGTCTAGATCTGAAGCGTGTGTCTAGATCTGAAGCGTGTGTCTAGATCTGAAGCGTGTGTCTAGAGCTGAAGTGTGTGTCTAGAGCTGAAGTGTGTGTCTAGATCTGAAGTGTGTGTGTCTAGATCTGAAGTGTGTGTCTAGATCTGTAGTGTGTGTCTAGATCTGAAGCGTGTGTCTAGATCTGAAGCGTGTGTCTAGATCTGAAGCGTGTGTCTAGATCTGAAGCGTGTGTCTAGATCTGAAGCGTGTGTCTAGATCTGAAGTGTGTGTCTAGATCTGAAGCGTGTGTCTAGATCTGAAGCGTGTGTCTAGATCTGAAGCGTGTGTCTAGATCTGAAGCGTGTGTCTAGAGCTGAAGCGTGTGTCTAGATCTGAAGTGTGTGTCTAGATCTGAAGCGTGTGTCTAGAGCTGAAGCGTGTGTCTAGAGCTGAAGCGTGTGTCTAGATCTGAAGTGTGTGTCTAGATCTGAAGCGTGTCTCTAGATCTGAAGTGTGTGTCTAGATCTGCTTCTGCTTTATATTCAGAAGTGTGTACAGTCAGAGCTCAAGTCTGTGTTTTCATAATCTCTGAATATCGCAGCATTTTGTTCTCGTCTACTAGAGGACATCTGATGTAGTGAATGTCTCTGAGACTGTCCATGGCACTTTACTTTGATGGTAAATGATTAGATTTGTTGGTTTTTCCAAAGTGTTTTTCCATCCCTTTCACTCATATCTGCTCATTTGCATATTGTTGTTTAACCTGTCATAATCTTAAAACATCCTCTCTTCTGTCTTCCTTTTCATTGATCATGCAATATGTTAAGATTGTTTTGTTTTATGTCAGATGACATAATTAGCACAGTTAGTGTGTGCTTCTTTTACTTCAACTCTACTTTTATTTCCATTAGTTTTGTTGTGTTTAAGTTTTGAGTTTTTGAATCAATTAACAACAAAATTAACATATTAACACATATAAACACACATATGGGATAGTTTCTCTAGGCCTGTGTTTCGTTTTTGTTTTAGAAAAGTCAAAACAACATTAAGTTTCTAATAAAATTGTGTAGTCTGTTACTAATCAGTTTCAAAGGCAGTTTTAGGAGATCGTGTGTGTTTTGAAACTTTAAATGACATGCATAGATAAACACTGATTCTAGATCAGTCCTTACACATGAGCCATCTTTCAAAGTTCAGTTCTAGGTGGACTGATATGAAGATTATGATTTATCTGATCATATGTGCAGGTCTGCGCTTATGAGCTTCGTCATTTCAAAGTGTAGATTGACAGGAGATGGATTTTTCTACAGTACAGTTATGAGAGATGACTGTTAAAGTAATGTCCATTGATGCAGACACACTCTTGCAGTTTAAATCTAGATTAAAGACCCATCTCTTTAACCTGGCATACACATAACATACTAATATGCTTTTATTATCCAAATCCGTTAAAGGATTTTTAGGCTGCATTAATTAGGTAAACCGGAACCGGAATCACTTCCCATAACAACCAATGTACTTGCTACATCATTAGAAGAATGGCATCTACGCTAATATTTGTCTGTTTCTCTCTTGTTCCGAGGTCACCGTGGCCACCAGATCCAGTCTGTGTCCAGATCAGAGGGTCACTGCAGTCACCCGGATCCAGTACGTATCCAGACCAGATGGTGGATCAGCACCTAGAAAGGACCTCTACATCCCTGAAAGACAGCAGAGACCAGGACAACTAGAGCCCCAGATACAGATCCCCTGTAAAGACCTTGTCTCAGAGGAGCACCAGGACAAGACCACAGGAAACAGATGATTCTTCTGCACAATCTGACTTTGCTGCAGCCTGGAATTGAACTACTGGTTTTGTCTGGTCAGAGGAGAACTGGCCCCCCAACTGAGCCTGGTTTCTCCCAAGGTTTTTTTCTCCATTCGGTCACCGATGGAGTTTCGGTTCCTTGCCGCTGTCGCCTCTGGCTTGCTTAGTTGGGGTCACTTCATCTACAGCGATATCGTTGACTTGATTGCAAATAAATGCACAGACACTATTTAACTGAACAGAGATGACATAACTGAATCCAATGATGAACTGCCTTTAACTCTCATTTTTGCATTATTGACACTGTTTTCCTAATGAATGTTGTTCAGTTGCTTTGACGCAATGTATTTTGTTTAAAGCGCTATATAAATAAAGGTGACTTTGACATTGACATAATACAAATCATGTAGTGAAGAAATGACACGTATTCAAATCAAGAAGAAAATGAACAATTAAGGCAGTGATATGTTGTGATCATACAGATTACAGTGTAAGGAAAATCTGCTCAAATTATATTAATCAGATGAAATATAATGCACTTCCATGCTACAAACATTACTTCATCAGTATTTTTTATAAAGTATAAATATCTAAACATCTTTAAAATCTAAATGGGGAGCAAAATGACATTTTAAATGTTTACTTCTGAACAATGTATCTATATTAAGTGAGTTCATGCTTTAAAGAAATATCTGACATTCTGAAATAAATTTTATTTTTCTGACCTCAGATATTTGTTTTTTTTTTAAGAATAAACTCACTCAATATTGATACATTATTCAGAAAATGACACTTTAAAGTGTTTTGCTTCTCCAGTAAATGTATCTTGATTTAAGAATGTTTAAAACCAGACAGAAACCTCAGTTTGGTCTGAAGTGTAACTTTGTTTCCATCTGTTTATGATGTATCAACCGGTTTCCTGACGCGTGTTTCTCTTCACAGCTGTGTGTGGATCAGCAGAGACTAAGAATGAAAACACTTCTGTTACCTTCAATAATTTATGGGTTTAATTATTTAGAATATCATATGTTAAAAGAAAGTTATGTCTGACATCAGGACACGAAGCATGAAAGGGTTAATCACGACATTAATCACCTAGTTACTATTGATTTTGACATTCTATTAACTAGAAGTAACTTTGTAACTGACTCTCATTGGAGTATTAATAGACTGTTATAGAGTCAGATGTACAAGTTACTCACACATAGCAGAACGTCTGGAGTTTCTCCACATAAAGAGAGACAGTAAATACTCTTGTGATTGACTGATGTGTGTTTACTCACAGTTCAGTCTAATATCATTCAAGCTCCAGCATCTCACAAGATTCATGTGTTCACTGGTTTGTGTCTTCATCTCTCTCTCTCTTCAGTCTTCATCTGTTTCATCATTTCATCTCTTCTCTGGAGTCAAACTGCAGCATGACAGCAATTAATAAATCACAGATGGCAATTAAAACTTATCATTCAAATATTATGTGAAATGCATAATCCATTTAAAAATGTCTGATTAAAACAATTCTAGATAAAGTATTCAAAATTAAACCACAGTTTTAAAAAACATAGTAAAATTTAGAAATCATGTTCAGATGTGTCACCTGTGATGAGAGGACATGCAATGATATCCAGCGCAGCTCTCATGATTATTAATATTATTAGACAGGAAACCTGAACCAATCAGACTGAAGCTGTGTGGTCAGGTGATCAGGTGATAGCCACACCCACAGCTGGTGTGTTCATCGTTTTTATTTTTTATCAAGAACATTATACAGACAAAGAAAAAAACAGTTACAATGTAGAACAAATCAATTAAAAAATTATAAAAAGAGAGGAAAGGGAACAAGACGGGTATATAAATCACATCAAAGAAAAAGATTAAGACTTACAGACTTCTTGTTTAAGATAGTCTCAAAGTTATGCTGCAATCCAGACAGCAAAACATAAAAAAATAGTTTCTGACCTGAAAATGTACATTTACATATATAAAATGTTGTTAATAAAATAAAAAGAGTAAGTATATTTTGTTTTCCAGTAAATGCTTCATGTGATTCATGTGTGGTGAAGAAGATGAGTTCGAATATTCGTGATTATGCCACTCCGATTTTATTTGGGTGGGAGATCCCAGGCAAGGTCAAAGGGTTTTCCCGAGCGGCTACTCAAATAAATGAATATTCTTAGAGCAGTATTTATATAAATACAATTTCAATTTTATTAACCAAATCATCAGGTAATGTTACTTCCAAACTGGCTAAATGTACTCAAGAATGGCCCACATAACTGTAGGGGAGAAATATACACTCGCCCTCAAAGAAAAATAAAATGCAATTAACACCAAAAAAATACAATGAACCCAAAAACACTTCAATTTTCATACATAGCACCTCAAACATCACCAAAAACACAGCACACGTGTAAGTGATGGTGAATATATTTCCTCCCATACAGTTACACAGAGTAAAACTGCCAGTAATGGCCTAGTTTGCATATAAAATACAAAATAGTCATAGGCCAACAAACAAATGAAAAAAAAGCAATTCACAAAACCAAAAAATACAATTAAGGCAGAGAAAACAGTGATCAGTTGAGCTGGACTGAAACTCTAAAAATAAAACATTAAACAAAACAATTTGTTAACCCATGTTATACAGTCCCACTTTATCAATCAGGACAACTATTTTAATTACTCCAATATACAAAAAGAAAAACCACCATTACATTTTAAAACAGAAACCACGATCTATAAATATTTTAAATCGACAGTATTAAAATGCTAATATACTAGCCTCACAATAAAATAAATACCTCGGATCACACACCATTAAAGCGCTACAATCATCACCATACACTTCCGTAGATCGCAAACGCTCTTGTACAGTGCGTGGCTCGTTTTTAACGAATTTAACACCTAAAAGAGCAATTGAATAATATTCACTGGCTTTCAACCAAATCCAATACAAATGACCAAATAAAATGTTGATATTCTCTTCCAAAAATGGATAACATAAAAAAAACCTACGAGCAAATGTTCTCCCAGAGACCGACAGTGCCGGCAGGCCAAACCAGCGCGCACCCCCCAGTGGCTTTCAGTACACATGTTTTTAAGGGTATTCTGTGTCTGTGAACTGTGAACTGTGATCTTTTTTATACCTCAGGAACCAATGTGAACCAATGAGATGTCTGCAGAAACAGAATGGGCGTCATCTGTGTCTGACTCCGCCCCTAACCACTCAGACCAGGTTCAGTGTGATGTTCTCACAGGACACTGCTGGAAAACCCCTGAGAACTGGTTCAGTGTGTACACAGGTGAGAATAAGAGAACTGTCATGAATCATGACTCATGAGGAGGAGATGCTTCCTTCTCCTGATGAAACTACATGTCAGAAAATAAGAGAAAATGCACAAACATAAGAGAAACTAGACTCTTTTCTTACTTGTATTCTGTTTTCCAGGACATTTTATGTCCCCACGCTGTATCTGGAAAAAATAAAAAAAGTGCTAATTGTGTACACTACTTACATTAAGAGAAGTATGGAGTATTGATTGTTCTGTGTTTCTGGTTTAAGGAGTTACATCTTCAGACAGTCATTAATATCAAGATGTTGTTCATTTATTATTCTCCAGAACAGAAAAGGAATAAAAATCAAACACAAAGTTATTACAAAAACTGTGTTGTATGGGTTCAGAGAAGCTGTGGGACAGTTAATGTTTACCAAGCTGGAATTTACTGCAAAAGAAAACTGTGATAGTGTTATGATATCAGACTGGAAACAGAAACTGAACTTAACAACTGGTTTTTATTATGATGGCACTGATAACAGAGAAGGCATTATGAGCATTATGATGATTTATGAAGTTATTCCACAAGTCATGTACACACAGCTAAATCTGTCCGGCTCATCTCTGGGCCACTCTCTTATTTCTAAGAGTGTAGTCTTTTAAATCCCCCGTTTTATTCTTATAAATCTGGTTATATAGGTATATACAAAGTCTATTCCTGTGATAATACCATTGATTACAAAATAACAATGAAACATTTAAAAAAAAAAAAAAAAATGCGACGCTTCGAATAGATCTGTATAAAAAACAATGTATCCTATAACAGTATCTCCTGAAATTAATTAATATTAACTGTATATGTTTCTTTGAAGGTAATATTTCTTAAGTGATTTTTTGAAACCATACAGAGTGTTTTGTTGTTTAATAGTATTTGGGAGAGAGGTCCATTCACACATTGCTCTATACCTTACTGAACGTTGAATTGATTTGGTTTTTACAATAGGTAAAATAAAACTACCTCCTACTGCATGCCTTGATGGATTATAATGTGTATCTGTACTGAAAGATAGTTTTGCATGTAAAGTAAAAGGTGTTCCAACCACAAAACAGCTAGTTTTAGATACATTGAGAATCAATTTGTTATTCCTTATCCAGTTCACCACTAACTGTAGTTCTCTTTGTAGTTTTGTATTTAAATCACCAATATCAGTACAGTGGAATCATCAGCAAACATTGAAATGCTGGCTTTATCTAAAACAGTTGGAAGATCATTGGTAAAGATTGTGTAGAGGAGCGGCCCAAGACAACGCCCTGTTCCACGACCCTTACCTTTGAAAAGCTTCCATTAAAGTAAACTAACTGTCTTCTGTCTGACAAATAACTTTCCATCCATAATAATGTGGTTCGTGAAAAGCCATAGTATTCCAGTTTTTTTTAACAGTAACTCATGGTCAATTATATCAAATGAATAACTGACTACGAGTTACTGTTAAAAAAAACTGGAATACTATGATTTTTCGCAACCACATTATTATGGATGGAAAGTTATTTCCATCCAGTTACGCCATCTAGTGGACAGAGATGGAATATTCTGTGTATTACAATAAAAAAATAAAATAAAAAACACATCAAGTGACATTCAGCTTAATTCAGTGAACGTCATTCAGTTACACACAAATAATTACTCACAATTAATATTGGGGATTCTGTGTGAACACTTTCAGCAAGCTTACACACACTCTCGTCATCTTGTGCTGTAATGTAGAGTTGTGTGTTGGAGCAGTAGATCTATAGTGTAAAGAGCAGGATTGAGTGAGTCTTGTGTTTCTGGTAAAGTCATTGATGAGCTGCTGATGTGAATCAGGTGTGTTTCAACACACACACATTAACACACTCTTCATTTAACCTTTAGACTGAGATCTGAAACTCTAGAAACAATATGACTGCGTCTGAAATCAGATATTCTCTCAGCAGGTGCTGTCCATGATTTTACACCAATTCTTAGATTATGGAGACTTGCCAGATATGAAACATCATCTTCATCATCATCATCAGCAGACGGATGAATCCAGAAAGAGTCTCTGATAAGAACAGAAATCTTTCTCTTCGTTTGCTGTAAATCTGGAGAAGCGGAGAGATCTCGTGTGAAATCAGAGATGATGAAGCTGAGAATAAAACTGATTATTCTGTCAGAAACACAAAAGCTGTTTTAGGAGATGAAGCACTGAGCAAAGATTTGGAGAGAATCATGAACAGAACTGACTGGAAATCAAGAGATCTTGACACAACATGCATTGTTTCTAAGCAGCTCCAAAGAACATGAATATTTCTACATTACAGTTAACACTGATCTTTCACCACAGGTCAATGTCACTGTCCAGAAATGTATTTAATATTCTACAGCTCATGCAGTGTGCTTGCATTATTTGGTCTGAAGGTGGCGCACTTATGTTGATTGACAGGTCTATTTCTCACCACACTTAAACTGATTTGTGTACACCAAATATACAGAAGTGTTTTATAACTTTTATAGCATTACTAAAACGTGTGCTATGAATGCTTTACAGAAATTTTAGTGGATTTATATATTTTATTTATTTATATACTAAGTATATATTTGGTTTGTGTTTTAGTTTTAAGCACAATGTTAATTATTATTATTATTATTATTATTATTTATTTTCTGAAATCTTCAGCAGGTTTATTCTCTTCTGGTGCAGTATAGATTTATTACAGTAAAATCTATTTAAAAAGAAAATCTAGTTAATATTTGTTGACAATTAATTCTAGAAATAGTTTTATAACATCATGTATAGAGCAATACTGTCTTAAATGGCTGTACAGAATCATACAGTGACAAAAAAGCAGTGATAATATGAGATTTATTCAGAATAATGTGAACGCATGTCAACTGTATGAAATATACTGAACCATCATCAAATAGCAGTTCAAAGGAGCTTGTTAAATATGATGACAAATTTGCCATCTCAAAATATTGATAGGGACTAGTACCTAGTGTCCCCCCCTAAACCTACGCCCATGTGTTTCACTCATCTGTGACTGCAGGAAGTCTTGAATCTGTTTGATTGTTTCTCTTTATGACAGGACTCTGAAAAATATCCAGTGAAATACATTTCATATTGGCCTTGTTCCCTTTCGAGAGTACTCTCGTACTGCGTAAGCTAGCTTACGCTATGGGAAAAGGTCCCCTTTTCTCGAGAATATGAAGCCAAAAATTATCCTTAATTTTTAAATAATGTAAAACGCAGTGCTGCAGCACAGCAGACCCAAGCGAAGCGGCTCGCGCGCTTATTGGCTGTGCTGCGGCAACTGCAGCAACCTATGGTGAGGCGGCGGAGAGTAACGAACCAATGGGGGCGCTTCGCGCCCATTGGACGTCAGAGCGCGCCAAAATAGGCGGGCTGGAACTATATAAGCCACCGCTTCACCATAGGGATCAGATTTCATCTCCTTCAGCGATCTCACCTGCACTTCGCTGTCTTCTCCGGAGAAGCCTCTACACGCCGTCGAAAAGCCTCTCAGCGGGATAGCACTGCAACGCAGATCTGAGGACGCCGGCTCGTGCTTCATCTCGACGCCGCCTTCAGCACTCGCTTCCTGCTGCGCCATCCGGCGTGACTATATCCTTTTCAAAGCTATTGTGTTTGCCGCTGCATCACACTTTTTTCCTCCAGAATTCGAGGCGTTGTTTCAAATGCCTCGGGCCTGCGCTTCCTGCCGAGGCCCTCTGCCCAGCGAGGACCGCCACATCATCTGTGTCTCCTGCCTGGGCCGCGAGCATGCTGAGAGCGCACTCTTCAAGGGCGGCTGCCCTGAGTGCGACGACATGGCTATATCGACCCTGCGGGCTCGATTAGCTCAAACCAGCCACGATGCTCCACCCGCTCCGCCTCTTCTCTCTCAAGTGCCGCGTAAGAAACGCCGCGATCAGAGAATGCCTGAGCATACTGCTACACGCGAGCTCACGCCGGAACACTCCCCGCGTGCCTCGCCCGCTCTCTCTCCTTCGCCTGTCCTCTTCGTGGACGAGCAGCGCCAGTCCCTGCTCACCAGCGCCCCCTTCTCCTTCGGAGCGCCTGAGGCGGAAGAGGACAGACACGACAGCCTTTCTCTCGCCGCGTCCAATAGTGAGGAATGGTCGGGCTCCATTGCGGACCCCCCCCCCCCTCTACAGCACCCAGCTGCACCGGACAACGCGCCGATATCGACGCGGAGCTTACTCGCGTGCTTACAAGGGCTGTCAGCGACCTTCAGCTCGACTGGTCTCCTCCAGACGAGCCCGCTAAAAGCAGGCTGGATGAATGGTTCCTGCAGGGGCGCCCTTCGGCCCCTCCGCAAAGAAACGCCCCCTTCTTCCCGGAAGTTCACAATGAACTCACGAAGTCGTGGAAAGCCCCATTCTCTGCACGCTTGAAGACTTCTGTCTCGTCAGCGCTCTCCTCTGTCGACGGCGCCCGAGACCACGGTTACGAGAGCCTCCCCCCTCTCGAGGAGGCTATTGCTGCACACCTCTGCCCGCCCTCAGCCGCTGGATGGCGGTCGAAGCCTGTGCATCCATCCAAGCCGTGCCGCACCACCTCAGCTCTCGCTGGCCGAGCTTACACCTCCGCTGGTCAAGCTGCTTCGGCTCTACACACCATGGCTGTGCTGCAGGTTTTTCAGGCCAGACTTCTCCGTAACCTGGACGAGTCTGCCCCAGATACCTATGACTTTAAAGATCTCCGCAGCGCTACTGATCTAGCCCTGCGTGCGACAAAGACCACAGCACAAGCGATCGGCCGAAGCATGGCAAGCCTCGCTGTTTTAGAGCGACACCTCTGGCTCACGCTCACGGAGATGAAAGACGCCGACAAATCCGCCTTTCTCCACTCTCCTATCTCGCCTTCCGGCCTCTTTGGCCAGTCGGTTAAGGGTTTCGCTGAACGCTTCACTGAGGCTCAGAAAACGTCACAGGCAATGAGACACTTCCTGCCGAAACGCTCTAGCTCTGCTGCGGGACGCCGTAGAAATGCGCCGCCCCCTCAGACCTCGAAGCCATCGCAGCCAGACTTACAGTCTCGCCCAGCGACCAAAACCCAGCACCGCTCTCGCTCTACGAGCCGCAAACCGCCAGAGAGACGGGGACCTCGGCCCAGGATTGTGCTGAACCCCGAGCCTCCGAAGCCCTCCTGACCTTCGGGCTGAAAAGACCGTGGTTAAGTCCCGCTGCGGCCGGACCACCACACAAGAAACCTCACATGCTTCCTCCAATCCCCTCACTAAAGGCGGTTGGAGATGTCTATACTGCAGTAAACGAGCCTGTTACAATGCACGCACGCCTGCACACAAACGCCGTTTTCACGGCGACCTCAAAAAGAGCTTTTTCTATGTAGGCAGTGTGCCCACTACACAGTACGCACCCCTACATGTATACACACTCCCCCAAGTGTCACAAAGACTCACTCGGGTCTCCTTTCATGCCCACCTTCCCGCTCGCGCCGGAGGTGCTCTAAATGTAGCGCGCGTGCCCACTTCTCAGTGCGCAACCCTACAAATAAGCGCTGTCACCACAGTGTCACAAGCACAGCATACTCGAGCTACTGGTCCCCTCATAACAGGCGGCCAGTGCCCGAAGCACATTCAACCCATAGCCGCACGAGCCGCTGCATGGCAGGCCATCCCCGGCATATCAAATTGGGTTTTGAATATAATAAAACGAGGTTACTCGCTCCAGTTCGCTCGCAGACCGCCGCGCTTTCGCGCCGTGGTCGAAATGAAAGTGAAAAGCGAAATGACACATGTCCTTCGCGCCGAACTGATAAACCTTCTTGCAAAAGGGGCGATAGAAACTGTCCCCCCTGCGCAGCGCGAGTCAGGCTTTTACAGCCGCTACTTCCTCGTACCAAAAAAGGATGGCGGTCTCAGACCCATCCTAGATCTCAGACGTTTGAACAAAGCGCTTATGACGCGATCGTTCAAAATGTTAACTACCAAACAAATACTCGCGCAAATTCGCCCGAGGGATTGGTTTTTCTCAGTGGATCTGAAAGACGCTTACTTTCACATTCAAATAGCACCCCATCACAGGCCATTCTTGAGATTCGCCTTCGAGGGGCAGACTTATCAGTACATGGTTCTTCCATTCGGCCTCTCCGTAGCGCCCCGTACGTTTACACGGTGCATGGATGCCGCTCTCGCACCCCTGAGAATGCGGGGAGTGCGAGTATTGAACTACCTCGACGACTGGCTAGTTTTAGCCCATTCCGAGGAACTACTGACGACACACAGATCCTGGATCCTCAGCCATTTAGAATGCCTGGGTCTCACGATCAACACTGTCAAGAGCGCTCTGTCTCCCAGCCAGAGGATTTCCTTTTTGGGGATAGACATAGACTCTGTGACATGTACAGCGCGTCTGACGTCACAGCGCGCTCTCACTATTCAGCATTTAGCCGTGTCGTTCAAAGCCGGGTCTCTTTACCCGCACAAACGATTTCAGGAAATGCTAGGTCTGATGGCATCAGCCTCTGCGGTTCTCAAACTGGGCCTGCTGCGCATGCGCCCACTACAGCGCTGGCTGAGAGACCGTGTTCCAGCGCGCGCCTGGATTTCCGGCCGCGCGCGCATCAGGGTGACCCACGGCTGCATCACAGCTCTGGCCCCTTGGAAAATAGCCAACTGGTATCAGTTAGGCGTAAGCACGGGCGCTGTCTCGAAATGGAAAGTAGTCTCGACAGATGCATCCAACCTCGGTTGGGGCGCCCTGTACGAGGGCAGGTCTGCCTCCGGCCTCTGGTCGAGCCCGGAGCGACTGTTACACATAAACTGTCTGGAGATGATAGCGGTCGAACTATCCCTGAAAGCTTTCCTCCCATTTTTAAAGGGCCACCACATTCTGGTCAGATCAGACAGCATGTCAGTGGTGGCCTACATAAATCGCCAGGGTGGTGTCAGGTCAGAAACCTTGCACACCCTGACAGAGGTTTACAGGTTATGAAACACACTTGCTGCTATAAGCTCATTCTAGCTACAGAAGGCCCTGATGCTTTTGCAGAAATCCTTTAAAAGCCTCAGAGAAAGACAGATATCCCCTGCAATGCTGTGGATAACCAGAAAAATTCTAAATGGCACGTCATACCGAAAAAAAGGTGCCAACCACTGTTCTATTGCATCGCTTTTTTTTAGCTCTGAACACAAAAAGGACAAAGAGACTGCGGTCAGTTATAAGTGGATTCTACTCATAGAATCAAATACTACACTATATGAATCACACATACTGTCTGCAGAGGTTGGTGTAACAACTTGCCTTTAGAGCATAACGATTTTGGTTCACTCAGGTTTCACTTTCAAGTGGCGCGTCACTGAACACTTCTCTCTCATTCACTGTGATGATCATGTGTTCTGATAAGGACTAAACATTATTAGGATGTAATTAGTAGAAAAAAAGAAAACGTAATCTCCCTACTGTTAGACCTACCTGAAAAACTACAAAAGTTAGTTATTTTTTAAGCTGTCATTAGTAATTTGTTTATTTGTTCTTATTTTATTACTGACTGCTTACTTGTCATTTTTTATTTAATTCAAAGTTTGAAATCAACTGCAACAAAATAACCCCACTGTAAAATCCGAAATACACTGAGTCAGCAAAACTTTGTGAGATAGCTAGTTATAATAGTAATTAAACAATGTTTATATATAATTAAAAGCATACATAATAATCTGTCATACAGATTGGTCTCTTCATTTAAGCCTACTCATTGCCATCACTGATGGACAATTTTTATATATATATATATAATATTACAAATATATTGTGTGACGGTGTGCAGTCGTGGGTCAGCAGAGTGAAGAGGAGGGGGCTCAGCACACATCCTTGGGGGACCCCCAGTGTTCAGTGTGATGGTGCTGGATGTGTTGCTGCCGACCCGTACTGCCTGAGGTCTTCCAGTCAGAAAGTCCAACAGCCAGTTGCACAGTGAAGTGTTGAGCCCTAGCTGGATCAGTTTGTTAATGAGCTTTTGAGGGATGATAGTGTTGAGTTAGTCGAGTGGCGCCGATACAGGATGGCTGCCTCCGTGACGTGCTCTGCAGTTGTTTTTGTGTTTTTGTTAGTTTGTCCTGTCTTTAGTTATATTCCTGCAATCAGTTTCACCAGGGACGAATTGCTGGATATTCGGCAACACACATCTCCCGATATTTCACCGGTTTTCGACTATTCTGATGTTTTGCTGGACATTCTTGTCGGCGGAGCGGCTGCGCTGATCACACGCTTCAAGAGGACGCGCAGACGGGGAAAAAGAGCTGGCGCACTCGTCAGACTCAGGAAGCGCGGATTTCGAACGCCGTTGCCTAGCATCCATCTCGCAAATCTCCGCTCTCTACCCAACAAAACGGACGAACTGCTTCTGCTCTCTCGGACAAATAAGGATTTCTCTCACTCTGCTGCTCTGTGTTTCACGGAAACCTGGCTGAATGACACCATACCGGACAGCGCGCTCCATCTGCCGGGCTTTCAGCTGTTTAGAGCGGATCGCGACGCAGAATCAACGGGGAAATCGCGCGGCGGCGGGACATGCTTTTACATCAATGAACGGTGGTGTACAGATGTAACTGTGTTAAAGAAGACGTGCTTTAAATCTCGAAACGCTCTTCATTAACTGCAAGCCGTTCTATTCGCCGCGGGAGATTCATTCGTTCATTCTGGTTAGTGTTTACATCCCTCCTCAAGCGCACGTGAGCTCAGCTTTACAGAAACTCGCTGAGCAGATCACAGAGACAGAACAACAACACCCCGACTCTGTTTTAATCATTCTTGGGGACTTTAATAAAGCCAATCTCTCCCGTGAACTGCCAAAATACAGACAGCATGTTACCTGTCCCACCAGAGACAGTAATATATTGGATCACTGTTACACCACAATAAAGGATGCATATCACTCTGTTCCACGAGCAGCTTTGGGACGTTCTGATCACCTTCTGGTTCATCTTATACCGACCTACAGGCAGAAACTAAAATCAGCTAAACCTGTATTAAGGACTGTAAAAAGATGGACTAATGAAGCAGAGCAGGATTTACAATCTTGTTTTGACCTCACTGATTGGAGTGTTTTTGAAGCTGCTTCCACCGATCTGGATGAACTCACAGAGACCGTAACATCATATATCAGTTTCTGTGAGGATATGTGTATTCCTACCAAGACTCAACTAAATTACAACAATGACAAACCGTGGTTCACTGCAAAACTCAGACAGCTCCGTCAGGCCAAAGAAGATGCTTACGTGAAGGGGGACAATGTCTTGTATAAACAGGCTAAATACACACTGGAAAAGGAGATCAGAGTGGCAAAGAGGAATTATTCTGAAAAAATAAGGACTCAGTTCACTTCGAACGACTCCGCATCAGTGTGGAAAAGCCTAAAGAAGATCACCAATTACAAGACACCACCCCCCAGCACTGTGGAGAATCAACGACTGGCAGACGATCTGAACGAGTTTTACTGCAGGTTTGAAAGAACACCCATCACCTGCCCTGAACACCTCCCCACACAACCATTCACACCATTCACAACTCCTGCAACCAACCCTGAAAGCTTTTCCAAACAACCGTTCACACCATTAACAGCTCCTGCAACCCACCCTGAACACCTCTCCAATCAAGCGCTCTCACCATTCACACCTCCTGCATCCCCCCTCTCCCCCACACCTGCAATACAGATCAGCGAGGATGCGGTGCGCCAGGTCTTCCGGAAGCAGAAAAGGAAAAAAGCACCAGGCCCAGATTGTGTTACACCAGCCTGTCTGAAATCCTGTGCTGACCAGCTGGCCCCCACCTTCACACAGATCTTCAACAGATCGCTGGAACTGTGCGAAGTCCCTTCATGCTTCAAACGCTCCACCATCATCCCCATCCCAAAGAAATCCAAAATTACAGGATTAAATGACTACAGGCCTGTGGCTCTAACGTCTGTAGTCATGAAGTCATTTGAAAAACTGGTGCTGGCCCACCTGAAGGACATCACTGGACCCTTGCTGGATCCTCTTCAGTTTGCCTACAGAGCAAACAGGTCTGTGGACGATGCAGTAAACATCGCACTGCATTATGTTCTGCAACACCTAGACAGAGGTGTGAGGATCCTGTTTGTGGACTTCAGCTCGGCTTTTAACACGATCATGCCAAACCTCCTCATGCCCAAACTAACTCAGCTCTCCGTGCCCACCTCCGTCTGTCAGTGGATCAACAGCTTCCTGACAGACAGGCAGCAGCTAGTGAGGCTGGGAAAATACACATCCAGCACCCGTACAATCAGCACCGGAGCTCCCCAGGGCTGTGTTCTCTCCCCACTGCTCTTCTCCCTGTACACTAATGACTGCACATCTAAGGACCCCTCTGTCAAGCTCCTGAAGTTTGCAGATGACACCACACTCATCGGCCTCATTCAGGACGGTGACGAGTCTGCTTACAGACAGGAGGTTAAAGAGCTGGCTGTCTGGTGCAGTCTCAACAACCTGGAGCTTAACACGCTCAAAACAGTGGAGATGATCGTGGACTTCAGTAGAAACCCCCCTGCACTCCCCGCACTCACCATCATGAACAGCACTGTGACTGCAGTGGAGTCATTCAGGTTCCTGGGCACCACCATCTCTCAGGACCTGAAGTGGGACATTCACATTGACTCCATTGTGAAAAAGGCCCAGCAGAGGTTGTACTTCCTTCCCCAGCTGAGGAAGTTTAACCTGCCACAGGATCTGCTGAAACAGTTCTACTCCACCATCATCGAATCCATCCTCTGCACTTCAGTAACTGTCTGGTTCAGCTCAGCTTCTAAATCTGACCTCAGAAGACTACAGAGGGTAGTCCGGACTGCTGAGCGAATTATCGGTACAACCCTCCCATCTATTCAAGAACTGTACTTATCCAGAGTGAGCAAAAGGGCTGTTAAAATCACTCTGGACTCCTCACATCCAGCACACTCCCTCTTTGAACTGTTGCCATCTGGTCGACGCTACAGAGCACTGAGCACCAGAACGACCAGACACAGGAACAGTTTCTTCCCTCAGGCAATCCATCTTATGAACAGCTGATAATAACTGTGGAAAACACTACACTATTTATATTTATATACACTACACTTATTTATCCAACATACATACTTAGCGTACAGTTAAAATTTTTCCACATAATATACATGTACATACATAAATGCTCATTTTAATATACCTGCCATACATTGTCAATTTGTATATTGTCATTCCTTACCCACCTATTTGTATTTTTTATTCCTTATTGTGTTTTTTGTTCTGTCGCTGTTATGTTGCACTGCGGAGCTCTGTCACGAAAACAAATTCCTCGTATGTGTGAACATACCTGGCAATAAAGCTCATTCTGATTCTGATTCTGAATGCTGAACTGAAGTCAATGAACAGCATTGTGACATATGAGTCCTTTTTGTGTTTGACTGTAAATGTAAAAATGTCTTAAAGGTCCCATGACATGCTACTTTTTGTAGGTTTTAATATAGGCCCTAGTGGTCCCTAGTACTGTATCTGAAACCTTTTTCAAAAAATTCAGCCTCGGTGCAGAATTATAGTAACTACAAGCCAGTCCCAGAATGAGCTTCCTTCAGATGGGCAGTTTCAGTGTCTGTAGCTTTAAATGCTAATGAGGAGTAGAAAGGCGGTGCAAGGTGAAGGGTGGGTGTGGCCTTGACCATATTGTGGCAGTGGTACCGTGCATGTTTACTTTGGGTATATTGCAATGGCACGACGAAATGCAATCGTTCAAGCTTTTCAGTTTGATCCAGAATCCAGAACGGTTCAATGGACCATTTTTCCTGCCAACCAAAATTTTTTATTTCAAATGTAGGCGCGTTGCGTGTGTCAAGCGTGCTCATAATGTAAGAGACGCCGGCGCGACCACATCATTGCCCAACATCAAATGGCAAACGTAATGCTAGCGGAACGAAACTGCTCGTTATTGTGTGGTTGCATGACCTTTTCATTTTACTGTACAAATTCATCTAATATTAATCCCAGTTTACATGCTTTCATATATTATTATGTTTGCTCTTTTCTCTCTGAAGCAGTTTGAACAGATCTCTTCTCACACTGGAACCTGAAACGAAACATTTTTGAGTCTGAAAATATAATTCTGCGTCTAGTGGACAGAGATGATAACTGCAGTTAATATTCAATTGAAAACACATCTGACACACATTTAATTATTCATTCCTTCATTTCTATTTAATACATGTGACATTCTTTCAGCTTAATTCAGTGAATGTCATTCAGTTCTCAGTTCTGCTGTAATGTAGAGTTGTGTGTTGGAGCAGTAGATCTATAGTGTAAAGAGCAGGATTGAGTGAGTCTTGTGTTTCTGGTAAAGTCATTGATGAGCTGCTGATGTGAATCAGGTGTGTTTCAACACACACACATTAACATACTCTTCATTTAACCTTTAGACTGAGATCTGAGACTCTAGAAACAATATGACTGCGTCTGAAATCAGATATTCTCTCAGCAGGTGCTGTCCATGATCTTACACCAATTCTTAGATTTTGGAGATTTGCTAGATATAAATCATCATCATCAGCTGATGGATGAATCCAGAAAGAGTCTCTAGTAAGAACAGAAATCCTTTAAAAAAGAATTTTCAACTAGCAGTGTTTGAAATCTCTTCTGTTTTGAATGTGTGGTCCACAGTTTTGACAGCAGTGTGTTAGCATTTGAACAAAGTGCTGTAAATCCACAGTGTTGTGCAGGTTGTGGTTAAAGTCGTGGGATAACTGTAGAGTTTTGAAAACTGTGTTCAAGCAATGAAAAACGAACTAGAGTTTGGTCCACATGAACTGCTGCTGTGCAGACTGTAGTTAGAGTTTTGCACATGTGACTCCAGTTGTGCTCGCTGACGTTTAGCAATCGAAAAAAACTGTAATAGGCTAATGATGATCAGCTGCACTCATCTACCTGAGGGTGGTGTCCTAATTGGTGCCTGTTTGCTGTCCTCCAGTATAAATTAGCAGAGAGAGCATGGAGGAAAAGAGACATTGCGGTGTTTAAGGTTGTCCCGCTCTCCAGGCTTCTGAGCACTTATTGTGCTCTTTGTTGGGGGTTGTTACAGTGTTTGAGTTGATGATTTGCTTAAGTGAGTTAAGCTTATGGGTAAGGTAGGGTGGAGGATACCCATTATGTTTTCTTCTGGTTAGTTAAGGAGAGAGGGAAGTTCTATGTATTTTATTTAACTTAGTATCTTCCCCTCTTTAGTTAAAGGTGTGTTGTTGTTGTTTTGGGCCCTCCTCCTGAGGTAATGTTTCTTTGTTTTGTATTTATTTTTGTATTGATGTTATCTTTTCTTTTGAACCCCATTAATGAGTAAATTAAAAGGCCTCCAAGCCATTTTCAAACTTAAAAACAGTGGTTAGTTGTGATAATTGGCACCTGCAGAACTGGAAATCTTCAAAGTCTTTCCATTTATTATTGTTCATTGTTTCAATTTACCCCTAGACTAAAAGGTTGGACATAACACTACTTTTATAACAAATTACACAAAATAAAATAATCAATCTCACTAGATGTTAAGGAAAGTTTTACCGGGGCACTGGATTTCCTGTGGGTGATTCATGTGTGTAGCAAACGCCTTGTCCCACATTAATTTTCGCTATGAATAGAAACCTACATGAGCAACAAACCGGAGGAGAGTGGATCTACTGAAGCTGGAGAGAAACAGAGCAAGAGTCGCGTCACCCCTGTTTCACACCGCAAGCGTGAGCGGTGCGCGAGCAGTGCGTATTTTTTTCGGCGTCCATGTTAATCAATGAGTGCATTCACACCGGGACCAGGAGCAGCGCGTGAGCGTCAAGCAGGAGCGTCGCGTGAACAGCAGTGCAGCGGGGGTTTCCGGGAACAAAGAATGAGTCACACAAGTGGTGCAGTTCATTCTAAGCTCAACTTTATTGTATTTTTTTTTTATAGGGAAATGAAACAATGGAAAGTCTGGCAAATATTAGATGAACAAGCATAGCAGACTGCATTGGGTAATATCATGAACCCAGAGTAAAGTTCAAAATGAGCACATCATACTTTCATCACACAATGTTCTTTAACACAAGATGTTCAGGAGCACGAGCAGAATCTCACAATGGCCACTTTAAGACAGTCGAAGACATGTCTTACACAACCGTGAACAATCTTGGGCATATCTTATGTTTCTTGATTATACTTTCGTAAATCGTAATCATATGTGATATATACCTTCAGTTAGTATTCATTTTGTTATACAATTTTCAGAATAGGAATAAAAAATGGTTAGTATAACTCTTAAACAGGATTATACACGTATATCAGATTCAGTCTTCAGGCTCTAACTCATAAGTATGCACATAATCATCCCCAGTAGAGCTATCAGCATCTGTTGGAAAATCCTCAGCTTCAATCACATTCATCTCCAGTTGCTCCGGAACCCTAACAAAGGTCTGTACTGGATTCGATACGTGCAGCATTGCTTGATAGTTATCTCTCGTAGTGAGCACTGTAACAGAACGCATTATAGAGGTACTAATACATTGCATCACACAGGGTGCTATTAGCAGAAGAATCACTATTAATATAACAACAGGCACAACAGTATGTAGAATCCAAGTTCCCCATCCTCCCCATAGGCCACTGAGCCAGTTCAGCCAGGAATCATCTCATTGCTTTTCTTTAGGCCTTATTAAAACGGTCAAAGGGGCCTCCAACCAAATTTTGCCCTAGTGCCCCCAAAGGTCTAGGGCTGGCTCTGTGTGCTGTATTTCTAAGGGAATCAATAAAGGTATGAGGTCTGTTGTTGTTAGGGGGGAAAACTTTGTATGCTAATGCTGCTGAGCTTCTTGCCGAGGCTACCGTGCCGGGACGTGGGTTGGATGTTTTTCTGCGATGTACGCGAAGCGATTGGCAGGGATAGTTTGTAGCTGTTGGTTTCCCTAACTAAAATTCGCCGGCTGCCGGTTGTTTTCCCGAACGCTGTACCCCCATGTCTGGTAGCGGCCTAGCAGGTAAGAAGACCAGCAGCCTATTATCTGCCCTTAGTGTTATTAAATTGTGTAGATGAAGTGTCATATTCACCGGGGAGTCCTGGGTTAATGTGATTGACGAATTGTTAACGGTCCCCCGGCGCTTGTATTTGTGTGTGTGTGCGTGTGTGTGTGTGTGTGTGTGTGTGTGTGTGTATATAGGGCTGAGGGCAGGTTATTATCGTTCATGTGTCATTTTTCATATCGTTTTATATTGACAACGGCTAAGTAGCCAGCCAGAGTGGTTTTGGCAGATATTGACTGGTCTTGGTGTGTATTGCCGTGTTTGATTTAACTGATGCACTTATGGATTTTTGTACCTTTTTTGTGTTTGCTGTGTAATGAAATTATGTATAAATGGCGGCACAATAACTAACTTTAATGTGTTGAAATCCTGCTGAATACAGTTCCTTTCTGCTTGTTGATTGCTTACTAATTTTAAGTAATTTGTGATTGGTCAAATGCACTATTAACTGTATGCGACACCAATTTTTACCCTGCTGCTTTGCCCTCTTGAGGTTTTAATGTGAATTGTTAATTATAAAAGAATAAAGGCCATATTTGTATTAATTAAGGTTGTGTGCTTGAGTCTCCTTGGCTACTGAGGCCCAAACAAATTTCATCCAGTCAGGAACCTGTTGGTCTCTTTCTCCTATTTGGAGTGTTACACATTCCAGAAATGTTCCCCGGCGCAATGAACGTTTTTCCGTCGTTAAAATGGCAGAAGTGGATTTGGACACGCCCTGAGTGTACCTGCGCTGTGCGCTTTACACTTTGCATTTATATCATTAAAATAGGGCCCTCAATCAGACCTGTGATGAAAGGAGATGTAGAAATATCCAGAATCTGAATAGAAATAAAGATCCACAGTGAAGATCTCAGAGTGAGTTTAAGACACTGATTCATCAGTCAATGGGTGTTATTTATTATATAAAGACTCCTCCTTCATTGCTGTGTAGCCAGTGGTGAGACTCAAACAAGTGTCATAACCCTCAACAGTATCAGTGGTTTAGTCTAGATGTACATAGAAAAGGGCAATGAGCTCAGTGTAGAAATGTTGTTCATGTCCCATTTTCTGCACTCTGGGGTGGGGGGTGGGGGGCGCATTGAATACTTTTCAGAAAACCTTTTTTTCCCATTAATCAGTTTACAGCACAGTTTGTCTCCTTTAAATAGTGAATATAAAAGTCTATATATCAGCAAGCTCGAATAGTGAAAGCATAGTTACAGTTTAATATTTATTGTTTAATTATTTATCAAGTTATGTCATGACTTAGAGATTTTTACATATATTAATAATATTATTTATTTTGGCGGCCCACAGGTTGAACACCACTGGTGTATGTTTTTAAACCGTATATAGCAAGACCAGAAGTTCCACAATGAGCAAACACTGATTAGCTTTATTTTCTCCATCTATAAAGTCTATTCTGCTTGGTTTGTCATTTCTGGCCTTTGATCTATTCCTATAGCTTGTCTGTATCTGTTAAAACACACAGATGACATAAACAGTTTAAAGTCAGTGGTTTTAGTTCAACAGCAAGTTTATTTGATTTCATCATCTGACTAAACCCTTTCCGATTGTTTGGGGCATCTGGAAAAAGGCTTGGCCGTAGAAGAAAAGGTGAGCGCTACCATCAGTCCTGTGTCATGCCAACAGTAAAGCATCCTGACACCATTCATGTGTGGGGTTGCTTCTCATCCAAGGGAGTGGGCTCACTCACAATTCTGCCCAAAAACACAGCCATGAATAAAGATTGGTACCAAAACACCCTCCAACAGCAACTTCTTCCAACAATCCAACAACAGTTTGGTGAAGAACAATGCATTTTCCAGCACGATGGAGCACCGTGCCATAAGCAAAAGTGAGAACTAAGTGGCTCGGGGACCAGAATGTTGAAATTTTGGGTCCATGGCCTGGAAACTCCCCAGATCTTAATCCCATTGAGAACTTGTGGTCAATCCTCAAGAGGCGGGTGGACAAACAAAAACCCACTAATTCTGACAAACACTCTTGGAGTAATAATTTAAATGTAGTATTTTTTCTTCCTATTTTCTTGCATTTTATTTGCTTTTATTTATTTATTTATTTTTGCTCAGCTGTGTTTCTGCCGACCGCTGTGACTTCATTTAAGGAAAAAAAAAACCCTAACCCTAACCAATCAGATAAAACCCCAGTACAAATAAATTAATCTGTTGCCACGTGTGTTTATTTTTCCTGACCACCCAGTTACATATATATGTAGATATGAAAGTATTTTCAGCAATAAAAACACACACAGTTCCCTTTGAAGGACACTTCGAACTGTGTCCTCTAGGGGTCGCTATGGCGAACACCTCATCATGACCCGTGTATGAAGTGTTAAGGATGTGTTAAGGTGAGTGAGTGAAGTGACATTCAGCCAAGTATGATGACCCATACTCAGAATTTGTGCTCTGCATTTAACCCATCCGAAGTGCACACACACAGAGCAGTGAACACACACACACACACACACACACACACTGTGAACACACACCCGGAGCAGTGGGCAGCCATTTATGCTGCGGCGCCCGGGGAGCAGTTGGGGGTTCGATGCCTTGCTCAAGGGCACCTA
Organism: Carassius carassius; assembly: GCF_963082965.1. NCBI lineage: Eukaryota > Metazoa > Chordata > Actinopteri > Cypriniformes > Cyprinidae > Carassius > Carassius carassius. Next base: position 530,184 of record NC_081801.1, read on the forward strand.
AGTCGTGGTATTGAGGGTGGAGAGAGAACTGTACATGCACTCCCCCCACCCACAATTCCTGCCGGCCCGGGACTCGAACTCACAACCTTTCGATTGGGAGTCCGACTCTCTAACCATTAGGCCACGACTTCCCTTCATACATTGAAAAACTTCAACAACATATTGGCTTTTGACAGCCATAGACCAGGGTTGGTAAAAGTACTCAAAAGTTATAATCAAGTATAAGTAGATGTATCTAAATAAAAAATTACTCCAGTAAAAGTAGAAAGTCCTCCATTCAAACATCACTTAAGTAAAAGTACAAAAGTATCCGATTTAAAACATACTTAAGTACCGGAAGTAAAAAGTAAATATTCAAATTAACTGTAAATATCAATAATTAAGCAGATCAGTTGTTTTGGGAGTGATATGCAATGTTTTAATTGAACAAATGATGAGATTATATATTGCAATTAAGAATTTGTTAGATTTACAATCAAAAGAGACAATTAAGCACCTTATAGCAGTATAGAGGTTGAACTTTTCAATAGACATGGTCCACAACATTATAGCTGCATCAAACAGAAGATGTGCAAGATACAAGGTAAGACTGTTTCAGAATATCAATGAGGAAGAACCACCTCTTTAAAGGGATAGTTCACCAAAACATTAAAATTCTGTCAGTAATTACTCACCCTCATGTTGTTCCAACCCCGTAAGACCTTCGTTCATCTTCGGAACACAAATTAAGATATTTTAAATTTTAAATCTGAAACTTGGTGGCCCAGAAAAGTTATTAAAGAGATGGTTAATATAGACCAAGTGACTAAAGTGGCTCAATCTTAAGTTTATCAAGCGACGAGAATACTTTTTGTGCGCAAAAAACCCCCAAAATACCAACTTTATTCCACTATTCATTTCCTTCTCTCTGAGCCTCGAGTTTTTTCACGTAGTGTATAGCGCAGCGCATCTGTGTTGCACGTCACCACGTAGGCTCACTATTGGCCGATGCTGGTCATGTGTGTAATGCGTGTCTAGTCAGCTTTTCCAAGTCTACCTCCGACTGGATCATCCTTGATGAGCTTACAAGCTTGATTCTCTCAAGCATCAGCTTATGGTTTAATCACACACAACCCCAAGTCTGCCACCGTTAACATCAATATGCATTAGCTAACTTGGCTAACGTTAGCTAGCTGTTTACAAGGCACGTTTCAATATGAAATCACTTGGCTAACAATAGTAGCAACATTAACGTCAACTCGCCTCAATATGTTTTCTCAGATTCGAGGGTGCCATTGTGAAGTGACTTCACTGACTGGAATTTTACACAGTGATGTCACAGACCCAACTAATCGATAATGAAATTTTTCCTGATTATTTTCATTATCGATTAGTTGTTGCAGCCCTAAAAAATATATTATTTGTCTACACAACTATTTGTCATGGTAAATAAATTAAGTAAGTCGACATTTGAGCAACTGGGCAGGATTTGTTGTGAAAGCCTAGCTGGCAACCCTGATCTGAACACACGCGCTGGAGATATACTTCTAATTACAGGCGCGTCTTTACTGATGAGATGCTCATGAAAATTGCAATCGATTTTTTGCACAGCCCTACTGAAATTTCATTCACCAGTGGCAGGCAAAAAAGACATTTCAGCCGATAAGAATCTCCCTTGACTTCAGTGAATTCGAACATATCCTTGAGATTTGGCCATGGGTGATCCCTGTCAGGAATCTCGGGATCATTGCGGGCAGCAAGGGATGCACTATCACCTGTTTTAGCGGTCATCTTCCACCTCAAACTAACTGCTGCGTGAGCGTATGTTGGCAAAGAACTCGCGAAGTCGCGCGTTTTTTTTTTCAAAAGAAAACCATTTTTCATTGGTTTGTAAAATCAGTGTAATAAATACTTGGAGCGGGCATGGGGAAATGTATCGGAGTAAAAAGTAAACTTTGTCTTTAATATAGTAGTGGAGTAAGAGTGAAAGTAGATGCAAATAAAACATACTCAAGTAAAGTACAGATCCCCGAAAAAAATACTTAAGTAAAGTAACAAAGTATTTTTACTTCCTTACTTACCACCACTGCCATAGACTGTATAAAAACAGGCCATGACGTCACTACCGGTGTGACTATAGTATAAATGGGTGCCGGGAGAACACGTCATCCACTCATTTGTCTTCAATGACTGTTTTGTTTGAAGCGTGCATTTTGCACTGGGATTTATTCAGAAGTTCAGTCAGTGTCTTGTACTCTGATCTAAACTGATTTTACACACACTGTAATAGAATTTAGCAAAACACTAGTGCACTCTATGGCCCTAAATACACTCAAACACAGACACTAATATGACTGGATATGTGACTGGCGCCGTCTAGAGACAAGAAGACAAACACAAGAGTTTAAAATGTGTTCATACATACTCAATTTCAGACATTCAAGAGTCATTTTAGTAACATCATCCAGTGGACATATCTCTGTTTATGTTTTTATTTTTCATTATTTAATTTAAAAGTCAAATGCTATTGGTATTACAAACAAACCTGAAACACGAGTATCACAAAACCACTGAACACACAAACTGAGGAGAGCAAAACCACACAGATCACAAAACAAACACAGAAAGCAATAATCAGAACACATGTAGACCAATACAAATCAAATGTTAAATACACAATAAGAAACAGTGATAACATGATGATTTAACAAATGTTCATCGGTAGTGAACGATCTAAGGTTCCTCTCATGCAAACTATTTGTGTTGTTTTACTTTTTTTCCTTTTATATTCATAGATTCATTTAATTATTCAATTTAATCATAATAATTTATAATAGCCACTTTTATTCTCATGTCATTGATTAGTCATTTATATTTGAGTTTTTTCATCTAATAATGATGTTTGTTTATCTGATGATGTGTGGTTTAAGGGCTGTTTGTCTTCATGATTAAGAGAGAAACATTGAAAGCATTGCACTATTCAAAAACAGCTCTTTTTTCATCATTCTGCTCTTCATGGCTTTTCTGATATTTCTGTTAATAACATTCAGTATACCTGTTCTCTTATAAAATGTACAATAAATACAAAAATAGTGCATTTAAGAAACATATAATAAAACATGACTGTTACTGCAGAGAAAAACTCCTGCGATATCAAATATGCACCATTCCACATTTCCATCAGAACTGGAAGTGTTCTCTGTTAGGTGTTATAGCATGCTTTTTACAGTCACTTTTGACACTTCACCACACGATGTAGAGCAAATAAAAATACATTTTAAACAAAAATGTTTCTAAAAGTTTAATCTGCCATTTGAGTATATAACAGTATTTGAAAAAAAAAAAAAATTCAATATCAATCTCCATGATGAAGATAAGGATTAACAGTTTGGTCATAGTGTTAATAATTCTATCTTACTTTTATATTGTCAGACTTTATATTACAGCTTTAGAGCAATATGATGGTTTATATGATTTGTGTCCTCTCTATATTATGCAGTTACATCAGAAAGCACATTTTATAGATCTGTGTGCATCAAGAGAGACTGTAAAGAAAGTTTACAGATTTTCTTAGTTGATTCTGGTTGTAAAGCAGTACGTGTGTTGCACTAAACAGTTTGTACAAACAGCACACTGCAAAAGTCTGGAAAAGCCTATAACTTCATCATCTTTCATCAGTTCATTTTTCATAAGTATTAATGTCATATCAGTGTCATCAGAATGAATACTTGTGTGACTGATCTCAGTCTAGATATGAACATGTTTAGTGTGTTGTCAGTGTAACAGTGTCTGTCTGTCAGTGTTTTCTGATGTAAACTCTGGCTGTGGTTTTGATGACAGTAATTGAAATACACGAGGCTGGACTTCATCTTCACGCTAAATCAGTTTCATCAGTGCAAAGAACAGTAGGTCAGATACTGACAGCGAGAGACTGGACAGGATTCACAGTTACACTGTTACTGTTAGTCTGTCAGCAAATTACAGTACAGTGAGATTACAATACAGAAAACACTATTACAGCAACACAAACACTACAGTAAACACTTAGAACTGTACATGTAACACTATACAGCACCTTCACATACAAGCAACACGCAAATATGATGTTAAATAATGTTATTTCATATATATATAACAATTAATTAAGGCCATTCATCTGAGCCATAAATAACAGAAATGCTGTTTCACAGTGTATTATATACAAACTAATAGCATGAATATGTGAATATGTTTGTGAGTGCATGAGTCCTGTAATGGAGCGCTGTCTGTTCAGATTGATTCACTCCTTCGAGCTTCTGTTGTAAGCTCCAGCATCACCATGATCTGATCTCACACATGACGAGTGGTTGGAGAACGGATAAAAACATGCAGATTAGTTTAGCATAACTCAGTCGTACAAACTAAATAGTTGTTGCATTCTTTTAGAACAGATTGAAAAGATGAGAAATGAATGCATGTACAAAAATATACAGAGATATATCCACCTTCCATTAGTTGTAATATGGAAATAACTAGGATTAGAGTGCTGTAAACGGTAAATCTATTCACACTACAGACCGGTGTATTTATACAGTAATTATGACAATACATTAAAATAACATGGCAAGCAATACAGCGGTTGTTTCAGAGTTTATCTCCAGCACTCATCGAACACACCTGAACAGGTTCATCAAGGTCTTCAGGATCGCTAGAAAGAGTGAGTTTGATCAGGATTGGAGATAGACTCTGCAGGAAAGTGGATCCTGAGCCAGAGTTGAGAATCTCTACAATACTGTACTGGTTTTTCAATGTCAGGAAGCATAACGAGCTAAAAATAACTGGAACTGTACAACAGCGGAAGCCAGATACTGTACATTTAATAACAAATAGTCTCGCCTGCATTTCTGTTAGAATTAAATGAGGTGGATAGAATCTCTTAAATGAATCACAATATACAGAAATACAGAAATGAAAATGCATGAAATATATGATGCAGTGCAAACTCAAACTAATATTTTGTCAAAGAAAAACAAGTCTCTGTGTGATGCAGATGTGAAAATAATCTCATAAAGTACAGCTCCAGATCAATAAAACGGTTCTCAGACACAGATCTGAGAAAGAAACGCTTCATGAGTCTGTTAGTTTGTGATCAGATGAGTCTGAAAACAGTTCTGGAGCTGAAGAGACTGTAGTCTGGAGACTGGAGTGATGGAGTCTGAGATGATGAAGATGATGAAGATGATGAAGATGATCAGGTCCTCAGCTGCTTGTGTCTCACTGATATTGTTGTTCTTGAGAAAACGCTGAAGAGCTTTTTAACATCAGAATGAAACTTAATCTGCCCCTCTGGATCATCTGACACTAGAAATCACAAATATATACAGTATATATCAGATTATTTTCATTGTTTGAATGTATAACTTTATGTTCTTGGTCAATAATACATGTCAATCACACATGTGTTTCATTCATCTGTGTCTGCAGAAAGTCTGAAGAATCTGTCTGAATGTGAACAAACACTTACACCATGGTCTTTTCTCCATACTGTCACATCTATCAAGTCTCTCTCTGCTTTTCTCTTGAGATCCAGTGGTTTGTGTTTCATTTCTCTCCTCCATTTTTCTCATCTGTGGTTTCTGATGGCAGTTTTCTGTATGTGTTTTTTTCCTTTCTATACTCAACTTCAATCTGTTAAATCATAATTTTAATTACAGTGTAATTACAATCATCTAAGTTAACGTTTCCCAATTCCAGTCCTCGCCCCCCGTTCTACACATTTTGTAAGTATCTGTTATAACGTCATCTCATGTTATTCAAAGGGCGTTAAAGAGTGCGAGACATGGATTCAAAAGACACTCCAGGCAGAATCCATGAACTAATGTTCAGAAGAGAAGAAAACTTAAACGGACTTCCCCTGCTCCGGGAGTGTAGGGAGCAGTGAACACTGTGTAGGGATCATATCAATCAGAAAACAGTTCATGCTCGTCGCTCTGGGATTCTAGGACTGGGATTGGGAACCGCTCAATTTAGCACACTATTGATGTACGAAATAATATTTTTGGATTGTGAGCGTTTTTAGCAATGAGATCAGAGAAATAATTTGCCTTTGCAATCTTAACAGTTCAAATGAATGCATTTTACTCATTACATGGAACTTTCACTTTAAGTATAATTAGAATTTATATGAAGTATATTTAGTTCTCATCTGACAACTGAAACTGATTGGAATTGTGGTGAATTTATTTAAAACTAATGTATAATCTATAAAATATTGCTGAAACATGCATTGAGGAGAAAATGCTTCTATTTCCTCTTAATCACCATGCATTTGTCTTTTATTTTTGGATTTTAGGGACAGTGCTTACATTCCATGTTTAACAAAGCTCATGCTATAAGAAGAAACATTACTGTTGATCGCAGATAGAGGTTTTAAATATGTTTAAAAAGTTGTGCAACATACCAGCACACAGCGTTACACACAAGATTTGACACATCTCTGCCTGTATAGAAATGTTTCCCCCTGCACTCACCCCATGACCGCCCACTGCCCAATAACCCCGCACCAAATCATGGCCACACCCTGTGGCCACGCCCACCCCAACTAAATTGAAAATTATTGTACTGAAAACATAAAAAAATCATGAAAAATGAGCAGCAGATGGCGACACTAGATCTTCACTGCAAGCTCAAAACCCTTTAGTTCAGATAAAGATAAAAATACTAAAACAGTATTTTAGATTTAAGAGCATTTAGATTAAGAAAGTTATAATCACTTTATCTTCCAACACTATCAATGCTAAAAGCAAAGATCATCAGAGCATTTAAAACAGGCAAACTTATTTAATAAGGTAGAAGTTTAAATATACAGACTGCAGGAGAGAATAAACCTGATTGCAATTTTTAGAAAAGAAAAAAGAAAATCTTGATACAAAATCTGCTTATCTGTGTGTTTATTTTATTATCATGATGAGGGTTGATTGAGCATTTTCATCACTAAAGCTTTAGGTTGCCACCAATAACACAAACTCTCCAACTGCAGGAATTAAGATCAGACAAGTTTCACATCTGCTGTTGAAACCTGTCCAGCTCCAGAAATCACGTGAAGAATACAGTAAACTAATGTGTGAGTGGCCTTGGGGTGTGTGCAGCGGGAAACATATCTAGACAGGCAGAGACGTGTCAAATCTTGTGTGTAAACTAAACACGTTCAAAACCTCTATCTGCGATCAACAGTAATGCTTCTTATAGCATGAGCTTTGTTAAACATGGAATGTAAGCACTGAAACAAACTGAAATTGAACCAAAAGTCTCTAAAATCTTAAGACAAATGCCTGCAGATAAAGAGAAGATAGATGCACA
>NC_081801.1:547500-630000 GCF_963082965.1 Carassius carassius
AAATGTTGGGAAGAATATAAGTAAATGTAAATGAAAAATTGTGTTTTTCACCAATTTCATGCACCACACTTTTCACAAAACACCCACATACGATTTATACAAATGGTTGGTTAACATATTAAGCTCTTCCAAATAACAGTCCTGTAATCAAAAAACACAGAATTTCAAAAAACACAGTTTTGTTTTAAAGGGGAAGAAAAAAAAAACTTTAACCTTCAACAATTTACCATAAGGTTTCAATAATTCCCCCACAAAACAATTCACAAAAATAAATGTTCAGGTCTTGTTTTTCAGGTGTTTTTTTTTGTTAAGGTTTAATGTTCGGGCGCCACTCTGGAACGGTGGTGGCTGCCCTAGCATGAATAAACTCAGTCAGACTGACTGGCGCACAGTCAGGGCGCCAGTCAGGTTTCAAATCTGACAAAATGTAAATGAACCCAGGATAGCAAAACAAACAAACAAACACCTTTTACAATATTAAATCACAGATAGTCAAAAAATACTGTTCAATGGGAAGATTTATTCCACTATGGTCCATGGCATAAGAAAAATAAAATAAAAATACATGTTTGAACAATGAGAAACAAGCAAACAAACCAAAGGACAGCTAGCAAAAGGGAAAATAACTGTTCAACTTAAGTTACATTTTTGTTTAATTTTTTTGGTCCACGTAGAAATTGTGTCACACTATCGATCTGGCAGTGCCATGTTTGAAAGTAATTTGGAACTTCACAGTGCACCAGACCAAGAAAAGCCCACTTTTTGAACAAATGCCATCTTTCCACCTTGCAGGGTTCTTTAAACCATCACTTACAGACTACTGCCAACTTTTCCAGATGACACAATTACTATAAGGTATGACTCACATCCTTATATCATCTTTCCTTCCACTAATGCCCCAAGCACACAAAGTGAAAAAAAATGAAAGTAAACTGAAAGAATGTTTTGGCACAATGTTTTCACTGCCACACAGGCCTCACCCTATCACAGTTCTGGAATGTGGTATGTTTTATCTTTCAGATCAAAAGTATATCTGCATGATCACTGTTGGAGTTCTCCTAACAGTGTTTCCCCACACAAATCATGATGATGGGTGAACTACAACATTAGAGGAATGTAAATAAACGTTTTTAGTGAGAATTGTAGAATTATATATAATTTTACATAAACTGTTTCTGTCATACTTATATAACATATTTACAATGCATTATCATTATTAAAAATAATTATTTATTCTATATCGTCTGACCCAACACCATGTCAAAAAACAACCCAACAAATGAGTGAATAAAACCCAACAAGACGGTACAAAGTGTCTAGACGGTTCATTCTGGTGTTTCAGAGACAGTCACAGATGAGCTGAGACAGACACTGATCCTTTACAGACTGAAAACTGTGTTTTGTTTTTAACAAACAATTTAACCTAAATCTTGTGCTCATAACTTATATTTTGATATTTTGCCAAATCTATAGTTCCCTTTCAAGGAAATTTTGAACTGCATATAGGATAGATAGGATAGATGTCCTATAGAGGACGCAGTGTTTCATTCTCTACTCAGGGAACCATGATTACATTCGTAACCTGAGATGTTTTCAGAGAGATAAAAACACACGTCTCAATGTGGATAATCAGAGCTTGTCAGGTGTCAGGTGGTCCAAAAGCACCACTTATCAGAATAAAATCAGTAAACTACCCACCACAGCAGGGGCGTCTCTAGAGCATCTTATCTTTAAGATAACATTTGCAGAAAAACATAGCCTAATCTAGTGTACACTATTAAGAAGTGCAAACCTGCAAATTAACTAAATGAAATAATACAATAAATGCATAATAAGCACTTAACTCAAGCATAAAATCAAAAGATAAATGACTAGAGAAGGCTGACTATAAAACATTTAATGGGATGAGCCTACTCTTCCCCTGAATTAAAAAAGCTCTTCTGGACTTCAGTGATGAAAGGACAAAGTTTGAGCGTGCACACGCAATATCTGAGACATTAAGATAACGCTATAGAAAACGCCTAAAATTAAGTACATAGAAGAGAAGAAAGCCACACTAGGTACCCGCATATATTGTCCATGCCATGATCCGCCCACTGCCAGAAGCATTGAAAGTAAAAGTAAAAAAAAACCCCGCCCCACACCTGCACAGAATAAAAAGTAATAGCACACCTGTGTAAGAGCACACCTGTGTCAGCTTGCAGTGCAGACAGAGCTCTCTTCAGCTGCTGAGGACCAGGACAGCAGGATACACTCTGGATCTTTATTTCTTCAAGACTTTTTCTTATGTAGATTCAGGACGGTTTTAAAAACATTCTGGATCATTCTGCATGTCTCCTCTTCTTGCAGGTACAGGCATTCTATTATTATTATTTTTTTTTATTATTATTATTATTATTATTATTGTTATTATTATTATTATTATTATTATAGCCTGCTTTACTGAGCGGCTTCATTTTCATATGATGACTGGATTATTTGCAATTTTATCAGAAATATTTTAATAGCTGCCACATTATTGAATGTTTGTAATAATATGTTAGATGTTTGTTTTCATAATACTTGATTTATTGTTCAAATTAGATAGAAATTAGGAGAAAATGCATTATTACTCAGAACAGTGAAAAACTGCCAGCCCTTGTGAAAAAGAAGTGCACTTAAGTATACTTTTATAAAGTGTACTTATTGTGGAAATAATATACTTTAAAAGAACACACATAAATGCAAATTAAATATGTTATTTTCGCCGCTTAAGTACATTGCATTTGTAATTAATTTGAAATGTATCACATTTTGCATGAGTCCAGACATGTCCGGTCATGAGTCCGGACCCGGTGTTCCTCCCTCTCACCACCAGAGGGCGCCACTTCCCCATCTCCCGGACTCATTCACCTTAACACCTGGTTAACACACCTGGTTCACTCTGCACGCCTGTTTCATCCACTCACATACTTACACACACAGCTGTTCCACATTGGTTCACTATTATATAATCTCCACACTCCGACCTCTCTGCCTGCCTGAATTTTGTAATGTTATTTGTGATTTCTGGTACTTGTGTTTTTGCATCTTGGCTTGTCACCGTGATTTGTTTCTGTTTTTTTTTTTTTTTTTTTTTGTTCTCGTTTATATTAAAGTGTCTCTTCCCTGCATTTGGGCCCTGACCTTGTTCTTTCCACGGCTTCGTCTCTACCGCGCCGTAACAATTTTAAAGTTATATTAAATGCAATAAGTTGAACTTTTGACTGATTTTTTGGAACAACTTAAGTGGGACTTAAGTGGCGCTTTTTAGTACATCTTTATATTATATGTACCAAATTGCTTCCAGTCTCTTTAAAATATACTTAAAGTGTACTATTAATGTATTGACATGCAATTAATGTGAACTAAATACACTTTAATGTCAGTTAACAATACACTTAAGTGTGAATTAAATGTAATGTTTTTGACCAAATAAATGCATATTATTTGTAATTAATTTCAAATATATTAATATTTAAAATTTCATAAATTGCAATTAGTTTAACTTTTGAGTGATATTTTTTAATCACTTAAGTGTGGACTTTAGTATATTTTATATGTGATTTGAAATATGGTAAATATGTACTTCTGAATAAGCAATTAATCTTATTATTAATCTTAATAAAAATTAATTATATTAAATAATAATAATACTAATAATAACAACCTCTTAATAACCTAGTTACAATCAAAGCAAAAACCCAAAATGGTAAACCCTCTACATTTATCGACAAATCAGTCTCTAAAACAAATAAACAAAAATGCTTTTTGCTAATGCACAAGAAAAACCCTACACTATACAGTTACAATACTTCACTCACTTATTAGAAAGAGTCTGGAGGACAATGCTAATTTCACCATCATGGGAATATCATTCTGTAAGATGTGTACACCGGTTTCCTCATTGGGGACCTAAAAATGTCCACAAGGTCAACATTTACTGGTATTACTATACTTGTAGAGTCATTTGGTCCCCATAACATATAGGATTAATAACACACGAACGACACACCTTTAATACAAAAAAAAGAGAAAAAAATAGAAAATCTATTGATGTACAACAAATGAGACCTTATTGTAAAACATTACCAAAGTGTGTTACTTGTACCTCTGGTTTTACAGACAAGGCTTAAGACCAGCCCAAGACTAAAATGTAATTCTAAGCTGTTTCAACTGATAGAAATTTGCACTGCCTGATCTTTAAAAATACCAGTGTCTTTGTTTTGTCTCAAGATGCACTACAGTAATGTTTTTTCTAAGGCATGTCAAGGAAAATGACTTAAATGTTCTTATTGAACTATTATCCTGGCTTAGTCTAAATCCTGTCTGTGAAACCAGGCCATTAGTCCTCAAACCATTACTACCACCTGCATTAAACAGGACTGAAAATTGTCTTCTAAAATCTTACTACAGCATTAGTGAATGCAAGTTTGACTAAAATTAATTTATTAAAAAAAGAACTCCAAATGAACTTGCTGAGACATGCTCTGTCAATGTCCCAGAAGCTCTCCATCGGAAGCAAACTTCACATCATGAATCTGCACACATCTCTCCACAGGAGAGGAGGCAGGAAAGTCAAAAATAATTCCTTGAGGAAAGAAAGAAGAACAATTGTTATAAAACATATCTGTTACAAACTGTGTATGCAGGCGTGAGAATCAGACAAACGAGGAGGAAAATAAATCAAAAGAGGAGTTTGATGAACCAATGGCCAAAAATAGGGAAACAGAAAGTACATGAAAGTAACAGTTCGCCCCCTCCCGGAATGGTGTGTCCTCGCACTGAAAGAGGAATTCCAGTGGAGGGAGGGTGGGGGTTCTGGAGGCGGGCGTAGGGCAGGCAATGGAGAGGAAGTATGGAGCATGAACCCAGGGAAGAGTAGGAGGGAGGAGCCAGGGAGGAGCCTGGAGCAGGAGAAGCCAGATGGTCCTCCAGAGACCCGCCAAGATGACCCACGGTGGAGTTGATGGAGGGAGGAGCCATGGTCGAAGAGGGGCCGACGACACCCGGGGGCCAACTGATGGGGACTGCGCCGGTGGATCAGGAGCCCAAGTTGGAGCCAAGCAGACGGAGAGCCAGGGTAAGGCCGAGGATCCGGAGGGCCAAGGTGGAGCAGAAGGCTCAGGCGACCAAGGCAGAGGCGGGGCCCCGGAAGACCGCTGCGGAGCCAGAGTGACTGGAAAAGGCGGCAGAACCGGAGGGAAGGAGTAGCCTGACAGAGCCGGAGGGATAGAGTGACAAGGCGAAGCCAGAGGAATGGAAACACAAGGCAGCGGATGGTCGACGACTGACCAAGGTGGAGCCGGAGGGACGAGGGAAACTGATGGAGCTGTGGGATGCCGGACCACGATGGAGATGAGGGAGCTAAGAGCCAAGGCTCGGGCGGACCTGGATACTGGAAGTCCCGAGGCTGACCGAAGCGCCCAGATGGCGCTGACTGAGGGTGAGCTGCGGGACTGACTGGCACTAGCGGAGATGAGGTTGAGAAACTGGCTAGGCTAAGAGGGGGTGAGAGAGGGAGGCCAGGAGGAAACACAGGAGGATCAGGGCTGTACAGAACCAGCAGAGAAACAGGAAACAGGGTTAGGTTGGGAGGGAACACAGGAGGATCAGGGCTGGACAGAACCAGCAGAGAAAACAGGAGAAACAGGAGATTCAGGGCTGGACATAACCAGCGCAGAAACAGGAGATTCAGGGCTGGACATAACCAGAGGAGAATCAGGAGATTCAGGGCTGGGCGGAACAAGCGGAGAAACAGGAGATTCAGGGCTGGACTGAACCAGCGGAGAAACAGGAGATTCAGGGCTGAACTGAACCAGCGGAGAAACAGGAGATTCAGGGCTGGACATAACCAGCGGAGAAACAGGAGATTCAGGGCTGGGTGGAACCAGCGGAGAAACAAGAATTTCAGGGCTGGACTGAACCAGCGGAGACACAGGAGATTCAGGGCTGGATGGAACCAGCAGAAATGGAGCAGAGGAACTGACTGGTCTAGGAGGAGGCGGGAGAGGGAGGCTGGGAGGGAACACAGGAGGATCAGGGCTGGACGGAGCCAGCGGAGAAACAAGAGATTGGAAACCGGGAGACATGGACATCCAACGCAGAAACACACAAGAAAGCAAACATCAGACGAAGTACATGAAACAGGAAACAGGAAACAACGCTCTGACAAATACAAGACGCTAGACAGGCCAATATATATGAGTAATGAGTGACAGCTTTTGCTGATGACAATTAGCGGAGACGCCCACAAGAACAATCAGTGCTGACGCGTAACACACAGACTTCACCCACATAGAAAAAAACCCCTGAGAAAACCCTGAGAACCCCCCCCCCCCAGGAACGCCTCCTGAAGTTCCCAGAAGGGCCTACATGCTGATTGTAATCATCAATAAGGGAGTGATCCAGTATGTCCCTAGAAGGTACCCAACTCCTCTCCTCCGGACCATTACCTTCCCAATCCACCAAGTACTGGAATCCTCGTCCCCTCCGGCTCGAGTCCAGAATCCAATTTACCGAATAAGTTGGCTCCCCATCTAGGAGACGCGGCGTTGGGGGAACCGGGGTAGGAGGATTAATACGTGAATAAAACACGGGTTTAATTTTGGACACATGGAAGGCGGGATGAATCCTCCTGTATGCTGAAGGTAGTTTGAGGTGGACTGTCACCAGACTAATGATCTTGGTGACAGGAAACGGGCCAATAACTTTGGGAGCTAATTTATTAGAAACGGAGCGGAGCGGAATGTTGTTAGTAGAAAGCCACACTTTTTGACCCATGACGTATACGGGAGGCTTCGACCGGTGGCGATCGGCCTTGACCTAAGTGCGCTCCCTCATCTGGAGCAGAGTCTCATGGGATCTGGTCCAGGTGCGGTGGCACATCTGGACAAACGCGTGAGCGGAGGGGACCGCGACTTCAGACTCCAAACTAGGAAAAACCGGTGGCTGGTAACCTAAGCTACACTGAAACGGAGAGAGGCCCATGGCTGACACTGGTAAGGAGTTGTGAGCGTACTCCACCATAGAGAGTTGTTGGCTCCAGGATGAAGGATTCTTGGAGACTAAACATCGCAACGTTCTCTCTAAATCTTGGTTGGCTCGCTCAGACTGCCCGTTACTCTGGGGATGATAACCCGAAGACAGACTAACCGTCAATCCTAACAATTTGCAAAATTATTTCCAAAATTTGGATATAAATTGGGATCCCCTGTCAGAAACCACGTCTACCAGGAGGCCATGTAACCGAAAGACATGATCAATGATAGTGATCGCTGTCTCCTTGGCTGTAGGTAATTTGGGCAAGGGAATCAAATGTGCAGCCTTCGAGAACCGGTCCACTACAGTCAAAACGACCATCATGCCATTAGAAGGCGGGAGGGTGGGGACAAAATCTAGAGCAATATGTGACCAGGGTCTCGAAGGGACAGACAGCAGTTGAAGAATCCCATCTGGAGGTCGGTTAGATGACTTACCACTGGCGCAAACTGAGCAAGCCAAAACTAAATCATGGACGTCGCGAGCCATAAGTGGCCACCAAAATCATTGCTTAACTTGGTTCGGCTTATCCCTGGCTGACAAGCAACATTAGAGCAGTGACCCCACGGAATAACCTCGGACCGTAACTCTTCCGGCACAAATAAACTAATCGGTGGGCATCCGGGCGGAGGCGTTACCCCTTCTAAGGCCGTCTTGACCTTCGATTCGACGAGTGCTGAGACAACTATTTTCTCAGGTAAAATACACTCAGGAGTCACCGGCGTTCGGAAGGATCAAAAAGACGTGACAAAGAATCGGGTTTAACATTTTTGGAACCCGGGCGGTACGACAGAGCAAAATCAAAGCAGCCGAAAAAAAGTGCCCACCGAGCCTGCCTGGAATTGAGTCTTTTGGCAGTTCTAATGTACTCTTAATTCTTATGATCGGTCCAAACAATAAAAGGTACCCTTGACCCTTCCAACCAGTGACGCCACTCACCTAAAGCAAATTTGACAGCCAACAATTCTCTGTTACCAATGTCATAATTGTGTTCAGCAGGAGATAAACGATGTGAGAAAAACGCCCAGGGATGCATCTTATCATCCAAGGCAGCACGTTGGGAAAGAACTGCACCTACTCCCACCTCTGATGCATCGACCTCCACCACGAACTGCCGTGTGGGATCAGGGACTACTAGGACGGGAGCCAAAACTAAGCGACTCTTGAGGTTGGTAAATGCAGTTTCGACTGCATTAGACCACCTGAACGGAGTACTGGGGGAGGTCAAGGCGGTCAGAGGTGAGACTAGTTGGCTGAAATTACGAATGAAACGTTGATAAAAATTGGCGAACCCCAGAAACCGCTTTAGGGCCTTACGGGTATCTGGACTTGGCCAATCTATCACAGCCTTAACTTTGTCAGGATCCATACGTATTCCCTCGGACAAGACGATATACCCTAGGAAGGGAACCGACTGTGCATGGAATACGCATTTCTCCGCCTTGACAAAAAGACCATTCTCAAGTAATCTCTGGAGCACTCGTCTGATGTGTTGCACATGTTCCCGGAGAGATGAAGAAAAAATCAGTATGTCAGCCAGGTAAACATATATAAACTGATCTACCATGTCTCTCAACACATCATTAACGAGTGCTTGGAAAACCCCTGGTGAGTTGGAGAGCCCGAACTGCATCACCAAATATTCAAAGTGCCCTATAGGGGTGTTAAAGGCGGATTTCCACTCATCCCCCTTCCTGATGCGGACCAAATGATAGGCATTACATAAATCCAGTTTTGTGAATATGGATGCTCCCTGTAACCTCTCGAAAGCTGAAGACATCAACGGCAAAGGATAGGTATTCTTTTTTGTGATGTTGTTCAGCTCTCGGTAGTCAATACAAGGTCGCAGAGAACGGGACTTACTGAACACCTCCTTCAGGTCCAAGTACTCTGCGGGCACGTTTGATAACACCATGGTCTCCTCCTGAAAGACAGAAACAGGCACAACAGGACACGCAGAAACCAGACAAGACTCATGACAACTTTCACTCCACAAAGTGACTGTGTTGGAACCCCAATCCACTCGTGGATTGTGTTTGACCAACCAGGGGTGACCTAAAACAATGGGAGCGACAGAGGAGTCCATGAGGTAAAAGGATATGGTTTCGGTGTGGTTTCCAGAGGTGAGCAGAGTTATAGGTTCAGTGTTGTGAGTGACGTGTGGCAGTTCCTGGCCATTGAGTGCGGTGACATGGATAGGACGAGACACGGGGAGGACAGGAAGATTCAGGTGACGTGCAAGGACAGTGTCAGTGAAATTACCTTCAGCTCCAGAGTCCAGAAGGGCGTGACAGTCGTGAGTGTGGTTCTCCCACCGCAGTTTTACCGTAAGGAGAGTCGAAGATGTAGTTGAGGACTTCCCGGCGCAGATCCCGACCGATAGTAGCCTCAAACTTACTACTGGGGCTGGCTCTTTTTCCGGGCATGAATGGAGGGATTGACCCGA
Organism: Carassius carassius; assembly: GCF_963082965.1. Taxonomy (NCBI): domain Eukaryota; kingdom Metazoa; phylum Chordata; class Actinopteri; order Cypriniformes; family Cyprinidae; genus Carassius; species Carassius carassius. Next base: position 557,006 of record NC_081801.1, read on the forward strand.
GCCACCGCAATACAAACACAGTCCCTGGGACCTCCACCTCTCTCTCTCCTTCCGGGATAGTCGAGCTCCACCCACCTGCATGGGTCCGTGATCGTAGACGGAACCGACCATGTTCTCTCGACTCGAGTGACCCCGTTCCGGAGAGACGTGAAGGTGTGATGGACTGGTTTGTTTACCAAGGCGATTAATCCGGGCGTCCACCCGGAGCACCAGGAACACCTTTGAGTGTTGTGGGCAACTCGAGGAGGTAGATCTCCTTATGTACACGGTCGGCCAGCCCATGCAGGAATCGATCCCAGCGAGCCTCCTCGTTCCACTGGCACGCGGCCGCCAGGGTGCGGAACTGGATGGAGTAATCCGCCACCGACGATTTCCCTTGACAGAGGTCCAATAGTTGGTGAGCGGCCTCCCTGCCGGCCGCGGCCCGATCGAATACCCTCTTCATCTCCTCTGAGAGGGCGTGGAATGAGGTGCAACACGGATGATGATTCTCCCACACCGCCGTCCCCCATAAGGCGGCCCTGCCAGAGAGTAGAGTGAGAGCAAACCAACCTTGGACTCTTCCGTCGTGAAGGTGCGGGGCTGCAATGCAAAGTGCATGGAACATTTGTTAAGGAAAGTAAGTTAGGCTCACCGGAGTAACTCTCTGGCGCCGGAAGTCGCGGCTCTGGCCGGAAGTGGTCATGGGAGACCTCCCGGGGGGCGGGTGGCGCAGTGGCAGAGGTGAGCTGGTGGATCTGCTGGGTGAGCTCGGACACCTGGGTCACCAGCGCTTGGATCGCGCGCCCAATGACAAGGTACATATAGATGAAACACGGATGATACTTGATGGGAATACACAGTCCAGGAAGATGTAGGTGAGTGAAGGATCCGAATGGCGGAGGTGAGATGGCAGCAGGAGAGGGTGACACAGGAACTGCGGGGAAGCGAGCCGAAGGTAAGTGATGATGCTGATGGTGCTGTGCGAAGAGTGGACAGGTTTCCAGGGAGACATGGACATCCAACGCAGAAACACACAAGAAAGCAAACATCAGACGAAGTACATGAAACAGGAAACAGGAAACACACTCTGACAAACACAAGACGCAAGACAGGCCAATATATAGGGATGAGTAAAGAGTGACAGCTGTTGCTGATGACAATTAGCCGAGACGCCCACAAGAACAATCAGTGCTGACGCATAACACACAGACTTCACCCACATAGTGAAAAACCCTGAGATCACAGTTTACCAACCATGACAACAACCTATCCTGCAGTCATCATTTTAAACAAAAAAAAAAAAACAAGAATTGAAAAAGACTCTAAAACAACAGTGAGGAATCGATTCCAAGAATCGATTCCTCACTGTTGTTTTCGATTCTTTTCCAATTCTTTTATTTTTTTATTATTATTGTGGAATCGAACAGCCCTACTTGTCCTCTTCTTGTTTGTCTCCTCACACATCGCGACGCTTACACAAACATGACGCGCATGGCGCATGTTACAAAAACAGGTGAAGTAGTGCGCTGTCATACGTAATATTTTGGCGCATGCGCATTAAACAAAAGAGTTACTGTGTGGTTACCTATTACTTCAAGATTTCCATTTCATTCGTTGGTAAGACTCATTCACCTAACTAAAAGTCATTTTTACAGTGCTGTTTAGCCTATATTAAACAATTCAAAGTTTTATTGGAGTATACTGTATAAGAAAGTGTATTGAAGTTTATTTTTATTCATTGCATTAATGCACATAGTATATATTATAGTCTAAATAGTAATACATTTAAAGTACATTAACAAATGTAATTTAGGAGAACACACTTAAGTTGAAATTAAAATCAATTATTTTACATGTGCATATATAAAAATAAGTGTACTTATTTAAAATACAATAAAATCATAATTATGTCAAATGTATGTTTAAGTAATACTTAATTAGACACAATCATAAAGTGAATTTTTTATAAAGTGCACTTAATTATGTTAAGACTTACTGTCATTAAAATGTAATCTCTTTAAGTACACGTAAGTGGCCTTTAATTTAATTTAAATTATATGATATTATCTGCAAATGCACTTTTAAAAAGGTATACTTTTAAGATTGGAAGTACACAACAAGTACACTTTGAATACAATTAAGCACACTTCTTTTTCACAAGGGTGGATCTGCAGTGAAGTAAGTGTGAACAGATAAACATCAGATATAATGAATATTTGAGTGAATCTTCTAATCGCACTGAGATCACACAGCTGCTCATCAGAAACAGATTTGATGTTGTGCTTGATATGATCTGAAACTGCTGTAGATGACTTGGATTACTGTAATTAAACTCTGATTTAACAGATCCAAATGGAGTGTAGAAAGGAAAAATCACACACAGAAAACTGCCACCAGAAACCAAAGATGAGCAAAAAACAACAGGACAGATAGAAAAATGGATGACAGAAATAAAAAAACACAAACCACTGGATCTCAAGAAAAAAGCAGACAGAGACTTGTTAGATGTGACAGTATGAAGAGAAAAAGGCCATGGTGTAAGTGTTTGTTCACATTCAGACAGATTCTTCAGACTTTCTGCAGACACAGATGAATGAAACACATGTGTGATTGACATGTATTATTGACCAAGAACATAAAGTTATACATTCAAACAATGAAAATAATCTGATATATACTGTATATATTTGTGATTTCTAGTGTCAGATGATCCAGAGGGGCAGATTAAGTTTCATTCTGATGTTAAAAAGCTCTTCAGCGTTTTCTCAAGAACAACAATATCAGTGAGACACAAGCAGCTGAGGACCTGATCATCTTCATCATCTTCATCATCTTCATCATCTCAGACTCCATCACTCCAGTCTCCAGACTACAGTCTCTTCAGCTCCAGAACTGTTTTCAGACTCATCTGATCACAAACTAACAGACTCATGAAGCGTTTCTTTCTCAGATCTGTGTCTGAGAACCGTTTTATTGATCTGGAGCTGTACTTTATGAGATTATTTTCACATCTGCATCACACGGAGACTCGTTTTTCTTTGACAAAATATTAGTTTAAGCTTGCACTGCATCATATATTTCATGCATTTTCATTTCTGTATTTCTGTATATTGTGATTCATTTAAGAGATTCTATCCACCTCATTTAATTCTAACAGAAATGCAGGCGAGACTATTTGTTATTAAATGTACAGTATCTGGCTTCCGCTGTTGTACAGTTCCAGTTATTTTTAGCTCGTTATGCTTCCTGACATTGAAAAACCAGTACAGTATTGTAGAGATTCTCAACTCTGGCTCAGGATCCACTTTCCTGCAGAGTCTATCTCCAATCCTGATCAAACTCACTCTTTCTAGCGATCCTGAAGACCTTGATGAACCTGTTCAGGTGTGTTCGATGAGTGCTGGAGATAAACTCTGAAACAACCGCTGTATTGCTTGCCATGTTATTTTAATGTATTGTCATAATTACTGTATAAATACACCGGTCTGTAGTGTGAATAGATTTACCGTTTACAGCACTCTAATCCTAGTTATTTCCATATTACAACTAATGGAAGGTGGATATATCTCTGTATATTTTTGTACATGCATTCATTTCTCATCTTTTCAATCTGTTCTAAAGGAATGCAACAACTATTTAGTTTGTACGACTGAGTTATGCTAAACTAATCTGCATGTTTTTATCCGTTCTCCAACCACTCGTCATGTGTGAGATCAGAATAAAATAACATTATTTAACATCATATTTGCGTGTTGCTTGTATGTGAAGGTGCTGTATAGTGTTACATGTACAGTTCTAAGTGTTTACTGTAGTGTTTGTGTTGCTGTAATAGTGTTTTCTGTATTGTAATCTCACTGTACTGTAATTTGCTGACAGACTAACAGTAACAGTGTAACTGTGTGTAGTGGCAAAAAACAATGTTGGGTTTTCCCTGTAACCCGCTGTTATTGTTTCACAGCCCGAATACAAGAAAATCCAAGATTGTTGTCATGGAATGTTTGTCGGTATTTATTGCAAATAAATATAAAGTACAAAACAAAAAATGCAAACTGGTTTAAATGTCTTTAAATATTCCTTTGTAGCGCTTGGAGTTTAGCTTTCTCCTATGAGCAAAAGCTCTGGCAACACAGATCCAGGCTGAGGTCAAAGACTGTATCTGCTGGCACGGCTTCTCCTCGTCATGCTCTACACACTCCAATTTATAGGATAGTGCCCTCTCCTGGCTGTAGAAGGTGTACTACTCAAATGCAATAGAAAAGACAACTACAAGTAACTTATGAAACCAAAAAATAAACTCAAATGCGGCTCCTACACACCGGCCGCTAATTGTTCTCTATATCTCTCAGTGTCTAATGAGAAGGCTTGTTCCAAATGAACAGCTCTGCTGGACATACATATAAACAGAACTCCATAACTTTCATTGGTGCTTCTTCCATTGCCTCACTTCATTCGGGCAAAAGTAGTCCAATCTAACATTGGTAAAGGGAGGGAGGTCAGGTAGGATTATTTCTAGCAGCAAATCTGCCAATTTTTGCTCACCTGCTTTGCCCCTCACACGTCGAAACATGACACATCTTGAGAACACCTTTCTTACTAATGCAATATTTTTCAGGGAGCTCTGAGAGCATGTGGTTCCTGCAACAGTGACCACAGCGTTCATGAATGTATCTTAAAAGAAGAATTGAAATGTGTGAATCTTTGGGCAAGATACAGGGTGTTTAGTTTCATCAGGCATGGCAGATTTATGCATCCGGCCTTCTCTTAAGATGCCTTCATCTAGCACAGGATCAAGCCTACAGATCCTGCTGCTCCTTTTCACTTTAGGTGGGGTCATTTGCAGTGTAGTAATTTCAGCTGGGAATGCTAGTCTCTGAACATAAGAGATAACTGACCTTTCTGCCTGTAAGAGATCTTCCACTGTGAGGAGCTGTCCACCGGGTTTGGTCCTGAAAACCTCAAGTTTTGGACTCGCCTTTTGGCTGTGGGAGCGGGTAACGACTTGATACGATGCAGAGCCCTTTTGTTTTTTGATTCTCAGTCTCAAGGCCTTTTTTAGTTTGATGTACCATGCCACTGCTTTAAGTAGCCTAATCCCATTTGAAAAGTATGAAATAAGCTGGTCTGTGTGTGTTTCAGTGTTCGCCACTGTTGTAAACACAGTAGTGTTTCTCCTGGCCTCTGGATCATCCTGTAACACTGAACCCAATGCCTTCACCTCTAACCAGCCTTCCTCAGGTTTCCATAGGAACTCTGGGCCATGCATCCACCTCCTTTGCTCCATGAATTCGCCTGCACTCAATCCTCTCGAGGAATCATCAGCTGGATTGTCTTTACTTCTTACTTCTGTTTGCTACATACGTTTTAAATCTTGCAGTGTCACTTCTAATGTACTTAAGTCCGGTGGTACTGTGATGTTCTTTAAAGGAAGGACTCTGGACTTTCCCATGAGAAAGGTGACATGTATAATGTCCTGTTCATTAGCTTGTCTTATTTAGCTTACTGAGCCACAGCCATTCTCACTGGCGTCAGCACAGTGGTGTAGTTCTGCACACTTTGTTATCCCATAGCCTTTTGGTTTCAAACAACATGCAACACTGAAACTTTTTATTCTTTCTAAATTATTTGTCCAATCTTCCCACCTGTCTACTACAGCTTGGGGCAAAGGTTCGTCCCATTCAAAGCCTCTCTGGCAGAGCTCTTGTAGCAACTGCTTGGCTGGGAGAATGAGAGGAGCAAGAAAACCGATCAAAAATGGAGCTTACAACAGAAAGTATGCCTCTGTGGGTATGTGGCTTCTGGCTTAAATTGATGTTAAACTGGAAATGGTCAGAGTCCACACACCACTGCAGTCCCAGGGCTCTTTCCATTGGCAGGTTGTCTTTGTCAAGATCCAGTGTTTTGATTCCTTTGGGGTTTGACTGGTGTCACCTTGTGGCCACCACAGGAAGCGCAAGTAGTCCAAACCTAATTAAGTCTCTCTTGATGCAAACAGACCTTAAAAATGTCCTTTCTGATGTAACTGCATAATATAGAGAGGACATAAATCATATAAACCATCATATTGATCTAAAGCTGTAATATAAAGTCCGACAATAAAAAGTAAGATAATATTATTAACATAATGAGCAAGCTGTTTATGATGATGTTGAAGATAAAACTGAAAGTGCATCTCTACAACGGCTTGAATCTGCTTCTGAGTCTGGAACGCTGTTCTTCACACACTCTCTCTTTTGCACCATACTGTATTATAGCACACATACTGATTTATATATGCAGTGTTTTATTTCTAATCCTTGAACAATAAGCCAATCATGACCTTTACAAACCAATAGCATTTGACTTTTAAATTAAATAATGAAAAATAAAAACATAAACAGAGATCTGGCCACTGGATGATGTTACTAAAATGACTCTTGAATGTCTGAATGTGAGTTTGTATGAACACATTTTAAACTCTTGTGTTTGTCTTTTTGTCTCTAGACGGCGCCAGTCACATATCCAGTCATATTAGTGTCTGTGTTTGAGTGTATTTAGGGCCATAGAGTGCACTAGTGTTTTGCTAAATTCTATTACAGTGTGTGTAAAATCAGTTTAGATCAGAGTACAAGACACTGACTGAACTTCTGAATGTTGTGTTTTATGAACAAAACAACTCAAACCATTTAAAGTATAAGTTTTAAACTCAAAGGTTTTCTCTCTCCATATCTGCAAACAAAGATATGAAACTTTAGAGTCTGGTTCATGTGTGAAATGTGAATGGAAGCCTAATATGTTAATCTTAAAGTGATCATGTCTCTTCAGAAGACTTTATTAAACCACTTGATTCATGGATTTATTGATTTATTGTGTCAGAGTTTTCTTTCAATGGAGGGACAGAAATCTCTCAGATTTGAATTAAAATATCTTCATTTCTGTTCGGAAGATGAACAGGTTTGAATGGCATGAGGGCGAGTAAATGATGACAGGATTCTGAATTCGGGGTCAACTTTAGCTTTAATGCTGTTTTGTTTGATTTGTTTGCTCCTGGATCATTAGATTGTCTCTCATCCTCTCTGCTCTTTCTCTCTTTCTCGTCCTGGGTCTCATTTATAAAACTCTCAGTAGATTTCATCTTAAAAGTCTTCTGCGTAATGACTTTATGTAAATTCAGTGCTCATCTCCATTAATGAGAGTGGAATAATTAAATAAAATTGTATATTGAAATGAAAACAGATTTTAAAATCATATTGCTTACTTCATTACTTTTCTCACTGAGAAATAGCTAAGAATAAAAGTGATTATTCTGTCAGAAACACAAAGCTGTTTTAGGAGACGAAGCACTGAGCAAAGGTTTGGAGAGAATCATGAACAGAACTGACTGGAAATCAAGAGATCTGGATTCTTCTCAAATCATTGAAAGCTGCAGAAGTGATGGATTCCAGTCAGCAGATCGACTTCAATCATGTCTCAAACATTCTGTCTGTGTTTAGTGATTCCTCACAAACTCTTGTGACTTTATTAAATCAGTAGAGATCATCATATCAGCTGCTGAAGGGAGATCTGTGTGTGTTTTCATTGCTGCTGCTGGAAAATACTTTCTTATATATTTGTAGATCTGTAACTCTGCTGTGATTCTGATGATGGCCTGTAGAGGTGCTACAGGGGTCAAAGGTCAATCCAGACACTTTATCTGACTGCATAAAGAGGAATATTCAGTCTGTTTATTCTTCATTTGAGAAATGTACGTCTCTCTCAGATACTCAGAAATGAGGAGCTGGATACTGATGCTCGAAACCACGATCAGCAGCGCAGCGATTGGCTGGCAGCAAGACAGCAACATAATGACATCATATTATTTAAAAAGAGCCAGACATAAAAACTTGACACCTTTCTGGAATTTTATAAGGAAACAGCCAAGAGAACATATTAGGACAGATTTGTTACGTGACAGCATTAATGAAAGTTTCTTAAGGGTCAAGATCATGTTCTCTGCATCTCCTGCTCCATCAAGCCCCGCCCATAATATCATCATCATTCAAATGAATTCACAACTCTACATTATCTGTGTGCAAGACTCTAATACAATTAGGGAAGCAATTGTTTTATGATGAATAAATATTTCAGTGAGTAAAATTGGCTGTGTCTATAGTAGGCTATTATGGACTACCTTTAAATATATTTTCAAATTATTATTATTTTAAATTATTGTCTAGATCAGTAGGATCTTGTAATAAAGTAGCAAAATCTAAGGATCAGTTCTGGTTAAAAAAGATGCGATCTAATCCTGTTCACATGAAATAAGATGCTCTCGAGCAAGTTTAAGATTATGGACCTGTTGCTATGACAACAACTCCAGGATGAGCTTCGAAGAACCCACCAATTGATTTCAAGATCATGTCGAATCATCAGCAATCAAATTCAGCTATCGTAGTTAGCGAGGTACAAAGAACAGGCCGCTGGTTTACTCGTGGCTTTTGTGGGAGTTTGTAAGTTCCTGGACATCCTGTTTTTGTGGGTTTCCTTCAGGTTACACGTGACGTCCTTTCATTTCCTTTAGCCTTTCATTCAGTCACTGATGGATGGGAATGAGAGTCCAGCCGGGACACAGATCAATAGTCTGTGTTCTTGAGAACATCTGAAAGAATCCTCACAGGCCCGTCTGGATCATCTGAGACTAGAAATCACAAATATTTATTATTTATTTTAATCCTCATTGTTTTGGATTGATCAGGGCTTTATGATCTCAACAATAATACATTAATCATTCATCAGATGAATGCAGAACGACATAAATCTGACTGAATGTGTGACTCTATGACAGGAGTGTTTTTATATACATTATATATAGAAAGTGAGACTAGACTAGAAATGACTAGAAATGTGAAGAATTTAAGTTTCATAATGAACAACACTTACAGTTTGGTTTTAACATTTTCATACTGTCCCATCTAACAAGTCTCTGTCTGCTTTTCTCTTGAGATCCAGTGGTTTGTGTTTTATTTCTGTCCTTCATTTTTCTCTCTGTCCTGTTGGTTTTTACTCGTCTGTAGTTTCTGACGCTCCAGCTGTTTTCTCTGTGCATTATTTCATTTCTATTCTAATTTATATCTGTTAAATCATACAGAGTTGAATTAAAGTCAAGGTACAGTAAGTTCAGATAACCTCAGTGTGATTAGATTTGCAGTAACAATACTTCTAATAATTCTAAATGAAAGTGAAGTATGATGTTTTCTCTGATCTGATCCTCTCTGATTCATCAGAACGACTCTTCACTGCTCCGTCTGGATCACCAGAGACTGTAAATGAAGAAAACAGATCATCATCATAATGTAGAAACAGCAGCTGGACTGATGCTACAGATTCAGATCATGTGCACAATCAGACACCATTACACCTCAAACCATGCACAAACAGATCATATTAATAAATACATTCCATCTGATTGATTCACTGCTGTTTTTATGTTATTCCTGTCAGCTAGTCTTTCATGCAGACACTATTAAAGATAGATCATGATTGGGTTTAATTCGTCTGAATCATCCTCACATCAGGACTCCAGAATGAAAGAGTTCATAATCACACACAACACCATTCATTTGATTTATTTAAAGAAGTAAATAATTTCCTGTGTGCACTGGTCGTATGACCGAAACGTTGGTGTGATTAAAATTGTATTTTGCAAGTTAAGATAGTGTGCGGATTTCCTTATATGCTGTGTGCACTGGTGAAATGTATAAATAAGGCCAGTGACACACACATCATTAACAGAAGCACTAATGATGAAGATGTTGTTCTACTAATCGAGTCTACATGAAATTAAATACAGTTTCCACAAAAATACATCTAAAGTAAAAGTATGTTAAAGTATCATGTTAAGGTGTCTGACCTGTGATGAAAGAAGATGTAGAAATATCCAGAATCTGAACAGAAATAAAGATCCACAGTGAAGATCTCAGAGTGAGTTTAAGACAATGATTCATCAGCCGATGGGTCGTTATTTATTATATAAATACTCCTCCTACATTATTGTGTGAAAAGGAAGTCAGAGACTCATTTCTCCATTTTATTTTAGTCTAGTGTTTAGTCTTAGTTTGTGTGCGTAGGATTGGTGAGACTAAAATAGCACGTGTTGTGCGTAACACTCAGCAGTATCTTTTCCTCATTTCCATTTTGAAATAAACTCATTGCATGAAACATTGGATTTCTGCTCTCTAAAAAACAAAACAAAACAGAACTGTTGGTTTTTGCTCATCTATTGTTTCTGATGCTCCAGCCGTTTTCATATGCATTATTATATTCCTATAGCTTGTCTGTATCTGTTAAAACACACAGATGACATAAACAGTTTAAAGTCAGTGGTTTTAGTTCAACAGCAAGTTTATTTGATTTCATCATCTGACTAAACCAGTAACAGATAGTCAACAGTAACCTGAAAGAAAGTCAAGCCACATTTAATCATTCAGTTTGAGTACTGTAGTATCAGCACTTCAAGATTCTCTGAAAAGGACAGAAAACAGAAGTGGTCAGAGATATGAGAAACAGGACGCTGGTATTTCGTGGTTCAAAACAGTTTTGAAAGTAATAAATGGGAAATAGATGAAGTATTAAAGTGCTGGAGTTTGTGCTGAAGTACATGTTCACTCTGCAGGATCAGGAAGAGATTGTCAATCTGAATGCAATGAGAACAAAAAAGCACTCAGTTAACTAACAGATACACAGTTTCCTCACCAGACACAACATGAAAAGATTCCAGCAACAATCACTTCTTCTTATCTGTCCACACTAGAAGAGACACGGTTATGAAACACAACAGAATCAAACCACAGACAATAATAAGAGGATTCCAGGATACCTCTCACCATTTAAAAAAAAAAGCAAGCCAAGAATGTAATAAAGGCTTTTTAATTTTTTCACTGAGATATTCGAGTGCCTTGGAGTTCTTGTCTTCAGAGATTTACTATCCCACAACCAAAGAGCACCGAGACTTTATACCCCATGCAGCACTTTTGTTTTTGCATTACTTTGAATAATAAGAGGATGTCAGCAGCTTTCTCTGGGAACATGATGCTTATAACAAAATGGATAAATAAGTCACCTAATTTATAAATATTAAATCTTTTTAACATTATTAAAATCAGTGGTGGACAAAGTACAAAAATCAAGTTCTTGAGTAAAAGTACAGATATGTCAAATAAAATATTACTCCAGTAAGAGTATGAAGTACTCTTTATTAATTGTACTTGAGTGAAAGTACAAAAGTGCTTTCATTTTAAATGTACTTAAGTAAAAGTGACTGATTGATGAATGGTTATTTTGTAATTGTACACAGGCTGCTTGTATAATGTAATAGTATATGCTATATTCAGCTCAGTATAGCTGGTTTCTCTCAGAATAATTGTTGATGTGGACTACACTGAGGAGAGAGATGTAGAAGTATTCACTGTGAAGCTCACACTGAGAGAAAACTGTTTCCCCATCAGTCATCTCATGTTCAGCAGTAAGAAAAACACACACACACACACACACTCGCACACACACGCACACACGCACACACACACACACACACAGTATGAATGAGTAATGAATAAATAATTTGCTTCATTTTATCTTAGTTTTTCTCTGATTTGGTTTTGTTCATCAGTGCTGGGCTGTAAATGGTACAAGCATAAGTCATTAAATGCAGAATAGTTGATTGAATTGTTGGTTGATTTATTTATTTAATTATATTTCTAGAAATGCACTTACTGGTTTCCAAATATATTTACAGTTTTTTCAATCACTTTGCTACTATTTTCAGAACCTTGATGTCATTTTTCACAACTCTAGACACAAAACGGTTATCACTTGTAACACGGGCGGTCTAATGTTCAAAACATTGCCTTGCGCATTCACATCTTTAAAGAAATCTTGCACTTGCACAATCATTGGTTCAAAACACAACTTTACTGTGAAATACCATTGAAACATAACTATAGATCACCCACACACAAGCAACCGATAGTTTCACTGCGTCATTGTTCGTACAATCATTAAATATTGTAGAACAAAATAGGTGATACAGGTTTGATTATGGTACTACATGTACAGTAAATACATCTCTGTAAAAGTACTGCAGTAGTAGAGAGAATACTACAGACACAGTGGAATCATTGAACAAAGTTTGTAATATATTGATGCAAAACCCTACAGTACTGTACAATTACAACATAGGTTTATTTGAATCAAAGCAAAAATAATTAGCTATGAAATTGAAACCCACCACACCATCTTCTGATATAGCCGCACACATGGTAATGTTAGCCGCACGTTGTCCAGGTACTTGGATGGTTTCCCGCTGGCCAATGAAATTCTGACCTCTCCTCCTTGTCTTGGCCAGATTAAAACCTGCCTCATCCAAATATATGAATTTGTGATGGTCATCATCAGCATCCAGCTCCGTCACCCTCTAAAAATACATTTTAGAAAGAGATTTAGAGATTACTGTACCATGTAGAATTTTTGGGAATGTTTTTACAACAGCCATCTTGAAACATCACCTATTCTGTGATACACATTGGTATGCAGTCATTTGACAATTGAAAGTAGCATAATGTTTAGTGCATGCTGATAACTTACCGGTTCTCATTGTGGAACGTTCTGATTATTGAGGCCACGGTTGACCTTCTGAGGTTTGGTTGTATCATTGTAGCCGCCTCAGTCATTGACTGCGTTTGCATGCAGCCAATAACCCGTTCAAAACCGGGATATTAATCAATAACCCGGTCGCGCACGGCCATGTAAACACCGGCAAAAACCGGGTTTTTAAAAACCGGGATATTATACCTGGGGTACCCCTTTTCTAACCCGAATATTTGGTCTTGTAAACGCGTTTCGGCATATCCCCATCTAAATGTGTGTTCTGCGCATGTTCTATTCGCAAGGAATCTTGGTCTTTTGAGTAGAGACGGCGCATAAAAAAAACCCCGCGTGCAGTATAGAGGCACAGTAGTGTCAAGTGCTGCTGGTGGATCAGTACCAGCTCCAAAGCGCAAACAAAGACTATCGCTATCTGCCCCAAACTATTCATTATCCGCCTGCTACTGCTGTTGTTGTTGTTGTCTTTGGATACAGGAAGAAGAATCGGAAATGACGCATATTGCGTTTTGTTGTCCGTACGTCCAGACGCTAACCCTGCGTCGCCGTTTACATCGGGATTGGCGACTGATTACACATTCCATGCATACAGGAGTAACTCTCTCTGCTCACGCATGTAAACGGGTTATCCCGAATGTTTCAGAAACCCAAATAGTGACCTTAACCCGACCATAACCCGAATTTTAACAGCATGTAAACGTAGTCATTGTCATGCCATGATTTATGACATGGTCTACAACTATTGCCCGAATTTCATTGGACACTCTATGCTGTTGCCGCTGTCTTGGTCCGTGGCCTTGTCCTCTGCCACATTCCCCCACACCTCTCAAACGAGGCCCACGACCACCTCTCAGAAGGGGAGCCTGTCCTCTACCATTCCTTTGACCAACACGTCTTCCTCGTCTTCCTCCCACCACTGTTTGACCTCCATTGTGACCTGGATCACCTGCTGGCTCCATGTTACGTATCACTATGCTCTTGCAATTGGATCCCAATCAACTCTTCCACAATGTGCACTCAATCATCAGTAATGAGTTGGCAGAATTGGACAAGCAATTACAAGGGCCTGCATCTATACAGTGCAGTATTGTCAATACTGTAAATAGTCTGAAAAGGTGGTACAGTATTTGGGGCCATAGACACAGTGTCTGATGAAGCATTATGATAAAATATTAGGCTACATCCATGGATATTGTAGTCTAATTGGTTCATGCTCTGCACTAATTGGTGACAATGAATCTCGTTATCTTGAAACGTTCATGATTTACAGTAAACATGGAAGATTGTTTCTGTGTTTCCATACTAAGAGTAATGCAACAGTTACTTATCATTTTGAGCAGTTGTATCAATTGATAGTTAGATCATTGTAAGGAAATGAACAGACACTCATTTGAAATGTAATGTGTGAATTGCCTTTTGAAATAGTAGCACTTTGATGTTTAGTTGTGTCATATTGAACAGGTGATTTTTGTTGAATGAACAAATGATCTGAGTTTTATGTGGATTGTATCCAAGCAATTGAGAAAAGGGTTAGAGTTTTGAAAAATGTGCATTTTGATCATTGGTTGTGAGTTTTGTGTCTAGAGTTGTGAAAAATGACATCAAGGTTCTGAAAATAGTGATTGTAAAAAAACTGTAAAAAAAAAAAAAAAAAAAAAAGAGAGAGAAGAGAGAGTTGGACTTGTAACCGGAAGGTTGTTGGGGAGTGAATGACCAACACTTTCTTCCTCCCTCAATACCACGAGACGAGAGACCCTTGAGCAAGAATCAAATGCTCAATTCCCCGGCGCTGCAGCAGAAATGACTGCTCTGTGTGTGTGTGTGTGTGTGTGTGTGTGTGCTTGGATGGGTTAAAGGGGTCATATGATGTGATTTCAATGTTTCCTTTCTCTTTGGAGTGTTACAAGTTGTTCCTGAATTGATAAGATCTGTAAAGTTGCAAAGACTAAAGTCTCAAACCCAAAGAGATATTCTTTGTCAAAGTTCAGACTCGTCCACACCTTCCTAAACACCTCGTTCTAACACGCCACACATAAGTCAAAATGTGGGGAGATTTCAACCAGATCTTCACACAAAGAAAGAAGGCCTGACTTTTATTCTCTCTGTTTCCGCCACTGCAATGACGTGGAGTCACTGTGTGTTTCATTGTGAACGCGAAGCTACTTTGTTTGGACTTCCACGGAGGAATAGAAATCAGTGGTTAAGTTGTATTTCAGCACTGTTGTGGATCAGAGAAGCACAAATATTCAGATGTGTTCAGCACATTTTCTGGAGGATGAGGACTGTTTTCTGAGCCAGTAGTCTGCGATGTGTCTGTGGCTCAACAGCTGTTTCTATAAAGATGGGTATAGAGGAGAAACAATAATGTACAGTATGTGGAAAATACTGTGTTTTCTGAACCTTAAACCACATAAACACATTTCATTACACCAAATACACAAAATAATTTTCTTTTTAGCATCATATGACCTCTTTAAATGAGTATTGGTCACATGTCTCTTCACTTTTCACATGACTTCTGCACATTTACCTCAACACAAATCATGTTCCTAGTGTTTTAAAAAGTCAACAACTAGAAATCAATGAGGGAAGACTTACTTTTCTATTTCCATGACCCATAAAAGTATCATTGCTTCTTTTTACAGTTTTTTACAATCACTATGACAGTTTTTTCAATACATTTAACAAGTTTCCTAAACTCTTAACACGGTTAGCACAACATCCGTCTTTGTAGGCCATACAATTAACACATTTCTTGTTGCTTTGATACAAAACGCATACAGTTAACACCAATTTAAAATGCTTGAGCTTCTTTTACACACAAGCTCAACCAAAACAATGTAATTTAACAGTCAAATTTACAAATGCTTTCACACTGTATGTCAGAACAGATAACATCATGTTCTAAACATAACTTATATAGGCTAAAGTCAAAGTGAACAGCTGTAAATATTGTGAATTGAAACACAAATATATTCCCTGTATTTTTCCCATTGCTAATAAGAAACAGCTTATTGCAGTTATGCAAATATATAAATCACAGCTGATTCCCATCTAGAAACACACTCAGGGGTTGAGGTTTGAGCATCCTCTGCCACTGGTCAGGATGAGCCAACCACCTCCTCCGCTACACATATGTCTCCACAAATATCTGATATTGTGGCTGAAGATCTCTTTGCCTCAACTTCTCCCCAGCATGAGCTTTCACTTGTGCATATCGTGTGTGTTTTATTATGTTGTTATAATAAAATATAACTGTTTGTGCAGAACTTTGTTTGTTATTTTTGTGTGTGTGTGGGGGGGGGGGGGGGGGGGGGGGGGGCGCTCGAAAAGGGTCTCGCCCAGGGTGTATTTCAATGTAGAACCGCCACTTTATGCAGCTATGTAAACCTGGGTTCTCCACTAGCATTCAAAGAAAATAAGTTACAGTTACTTCATAATGGTTAAGAAAAGTCATAATGTAACACATCTGTGCTGTTCTAAAGGCATGTGCCCATCTTGACTTCTGAGAAACACTGCCACTCATGTTGCCAATTGACTTATAAATCAATATAAGCTGTTCCTTATATTCCTGCCTCTTATTGCTACCTGTCCCAACTTTTTTGGAATGTGTAGCTCTCATGAAATCCAAAATGAGCCAATATTTGGCATGACATTTCAAAATGTCTCACTTTCAACATTTGATGGATGTTATCTATATTCTATTGTTAATAAAATATAAGTTTATGAGATTTGTAAATTATTCCATTCCTTTTTTACTCACAAACCTAATTCCAAAAAAGTTGGGACACTATAGAAATTGTGTTTACATTATCCCCATTTTACTCAAGCAGAATAAAAAATGCAATGTATGGTTGAGTAGTTAGATAGCAGTGGAGTTCATTCTGGTTTTGTTCTAATCTCTGTTTTGCTCTTTCTTAGGTGGCAAGTCCAAAAATGCAAGCCCTGGGGAAACAAAAGAGCCATTGGATAGAATAAAAACTGATGCAATAATGAGTATGTATATTACTTGGTTAAAGGGGCTTGAATTGTGTAAAACCAAATGTGACAGTAAACCCATCAGAATCTATTAGTTTCAGCTTGGTGTTTCAGTGTGATGACACTTACACCGGGTTCTGAATAATGCTTAAATTTCAGTAAGATTAAGTTTTTATCTACCAACCAATGTATGTACTGTGTTAATTTAGTGTTTTAGGTGATTACAATTTGGCTGTCCTTATATTAATGTAATAAAATTAAAATGCTTTTCTTTGTCTTTTATACAGATGCAGTGATCCAGAAATTTCCAGGAACCACCAGGGGCCAACTAGGGCTGGCTATTAATCAAAAGGTCACTGAGCTGCGGACATCCAAAAAAGAGTCAAACTTAAAGAATTAGCAGGCCGTATCGTACCTGTTGATAGATTTTCCTGTTTTATGCTTTGTTGTAATATTGTATTTGTATAAAAAAAGTTGTGTGTTGAGTGTTCAGTAGTTTTCTAATTTTGCACAGCTTTTTAAAATTAAAATGTTTTAATAAAATGTTAATGTTTTACCTGTTTTACTTTATTACTTATTTTTTGCTAACTGCACCGTTTAACATTTAAGGCTTAGGCATGTCATGTTCAATGCATTACATGTTTGTAAGTACATATCCATAACCTATATTTAAAAATATGTACGAAATTAATGAAATCATGTTTTTTTTTTTTGTTTTTTTTTTTTTGTTTAGTTTATATCATGCATTAATTCAAGATATTTTGCAAGTAATATACATAATATAGGAACATATCATTTAAAATATATGTGCACACAATGTTTTTATATGTAATTTATATATTGCATATACATTAATCAAAATTATATTATATATATTTCATTTTAAATGTAAAATATATACTAAGCCTATATAAAAACATATAAGGGACATTATATGTCACATATATGTAAGCAATATGCTATACATATATGTTTAGTTTGTATTTTGAACATATATACAAAGAAATATATTTCATGTATATTGAAAATTATATATGTGACATATATTAAAAAACACTATTATACATACATAAAATATATGGGCTAGTTTTATATGTCAATATATGAAATTGTTCCATTTTCTAATAGGTTTTATATATGGGCAGATATATATGTACATATATGTTTTCCCTTTCTATGTGGATATATTTAATATATGTATATTTCATATGTGTACATATATTAAATTTCCATATGGGGCACTTCTTCAGGGAGGTGATTTCCCTCCAATCTATGAATTATTATGAATTGTCAAGCCAGCACAAGTCAGTGAGAAAGATTAGTGGGTCCAGATACATAAAATATAAAACAGACGTCACATAGGACTATTTGTGTAAGAAAAATATCCATGTTTACAACTTCATAAACCTGCATCTCTAGCTTTTAATACCATTTGTTTTCCATGAATTAAAACAACATTAAATTTGTTTAACAAAGAATTCATTTATTAATGCTCATTTTATTTAGAATTGTAGTCTTGAATTTAAAAAAAATCTTCAGAATTGTTAATTAGTAACTTTATTCATCCCCTAAGGGAATTTTTGTTTCAGTGACTTGTTTCAATATGCAGTTGCGACACTCCCATAGACTGCCATAGGAACTTTGGAATGCGGAAGTAGCGCGTGTCGTGGAGCAGCCAATAGTTCCAAACACTGATAGTTCCAGCGCTGAACTCCACACATTTACAATGTTTCTGAAGTACGTTCGCTGGTAAGTTGATGAAATTACTGTATTTTCGACATTTAAACGCATTAGCCGACCTCTCGTGAATCTATATAATAGTTGTATTTTATGTAGCCAGCTTTATCTTAATCGCTGTTATCTTAAGTAACAAACACTTAACTAATATTAGCTACCAAAATCTGATGTTGGGCTACATTTAACTTAACTCAAATTTTCTTCAAGTTCGTTGGCATACAACGTTTATCGTCGGTTATTAGATTTGTTGTTAAAGTGATTTACACTTGTATGCGACCGTATTAGTACACCTGATTACAATTAACTTTAGTCAGTTTAGCTAGAATTATTATTATTATTATTATTTTTGCTAGCTCAACTAGATAACATGGGTAGCTTGTATCTAGCAAGGTTGTTCCTTGGTTAATTTAGTCACTGAAGTTACACAGACCGTTTGTTAGACAGTGTATTGTGATTATATGATAAGTACCATAAATGTGGATTAGCCCAACAAATAAAAAGTGTAACTGCAAAAAGAAAGATTATTAATCTATTTTTAAATTGAAGAGGCTGACATGTGAAACCATTTGAGACTGACTTTTGACCAAAAAACTGAAGTCATTATTTTAATAGTTGTTATTTAGAGCAGTGGTTCCCAAACTTTTCCATTCCACGACCCACCTAGACAAGTGTAATATATTTCACGACCCACCAAAATATTAAAAAAAAAAAAAAAACAACGAGTGAAATTACTTTAAACCTAATCTTACTTAAAATTTTTATGACAGAAATTAAGTATTTAAGAAAAATAACCATTTTATTTTAGAGTACAACTGAAAATTTCACTACAAATTTACAAGTTTTAATTTTTGTTTACTGGCGTTAAAATATGTAGTGTCCATAAAAACGTGAAGCAGGCTCACTCCAGTGAAGTGTGATCTGCGCTGCTGTGTTTTGTTGCATTCATGATCCTTCCGTGTGTGTCGGCGAGAACGGAGCACAATCCAACACTTTTTTAGAAAAGCATAAGAAGCAAAGCAGAACTATCTAAAACAGTTTGGAGATTAAAATAATTGTGAAATAGGTAAAAAAAGACCGATTGAACCTTTTAATGACATTGCTCTGAGACCTTCAAAACACGCAACGCACACGGACTTAATTGCAATTTGAAAATCACACTAAGGATATTGCAGTTCATTATTAATGTTGGTGGGCTATATCGTTGTGATGAGTGGGTTCCCAGTTCCCGCCTCCTTCTTCCTGTGATTGTGAAGATTTTAATGTTTTACACTGGTGCCGAAGCCAGGGAGGAAGGAGGGGCGCGCTGCCGAAGATCCTTCGCCGCTGGGGTGAATCCGCAGTGCCATCGAGCAGGGCGAAGGAGTCTGCCGCCGAGGGTGCTCGATGTGGTGGGCTGGAGTGAGTTGCCGGGGGGGGGGGGGGGGGCGAACTCACTCCAGCCCACCGCCTCGATGACTCCTTCGTGGAAAGAGGTGGGAACCGGCGGACAATCAAACAAAGTTTTAATAACCAAATAAACACAAAACAGCGCGACAGCCCCTCTCGGATGACTGCCGTGCACAAATAAAAAACAAACACAAAATAAAACCCAGGCCTGGTCCTCTCTCGTCCTTCACTGTCATCGCTCCTCTTTTGTATCTTTCCGATCTCCTCCGTGGTTCTTGAGACCGGTGAGTGTTGCTCATTTCCCAATCACTCCACCGGCCTAGCTCTGTTCCCATGGCACTAGGCCCCGCCCCACTCGTCACATTCGTGCAGCCCTAGACTGAACTGTGTTAGTGTCTGTGTGTCATTGAAACGCAAAATTAGCTGCAGCCAAGTGACTTTGTGCGACCCACCTTGTTCCATTCCGTGACCCACGAGTGGGTCGCGACCCACAGTTTGAAAACCCCTGATTTAGAGTACAGTGAAGTATTTCAGCTGCATAACTCATGTTCATGGCTCTTTAATCTAACAGTCCCGTTTGTGTAATGGAATGAATAAACATGAAACCAGAATACATCTTTGTAAATATTAAGTATTTTTGGATGTCATTTAATTTTACAATATTTCACTTTTTTCTCTCTTTTAGGAGGTGAAAAAGAAGTCTAAACCAAGACTTATACCTAGATAAAGTAACAGTAATTTAAGTTCCAGCTGTCGAACAGGTGGGATTTAATTTGCAAAGCCATACACTGTAAGCCATCACTGTATGTGTGTGTTTGTTTTCAACAGGATGTATTATCGGTGGGGAGTGGAGCAGTGGCCAGGCTGGGGAGCTTATGGTTCCTGTAAGCAATGGAGTGATGATGAAGCTGGTTTACTTACCCTCTCACAGGATGTAATGTTTAATTAAATGTTTTGTTGAATGCAATCGGTTGTCTTGTATATTTTTCACTGTTGACATTCATTCTTGCCTTAAAACTGAGCAGCTTCTGGCATTCATTGATATTCACTTGTTGTGCATGTATATATTTATGTGACTGTGTCTTAGCAATATATATACAGTAATATTAACATTAACACAACTGGGTGAGGAACAGCCAAACTCAGCTAACAAGGTTGCTGAAGACAGTTTCCTGTGAAAAAAAAAACATATACCACGGCAAGACGCAGCAACAAGACACAAGGCAGATGTGCTGCCCAAGCTCTGTTGAAGAAGCACAAAGAAATTAAGGACTGGTCAGCAGTGTCACCCAAAGAAACTTACTGCAGCAGATGAAAGGCACATCATGCTTACTTGCCTCGCAATCTGAAGATGTCCAGCAGTACCATCAGCTCAGAGCTGCAGAAAACTGTGGAACCCTAGTACATCCATCTATCGTCTGGAGAAGTGGCTGGCCTAAGACAACTTTGATTCACTTTTTTTGATCCATTTCAAATGTTGACTACTCTATATTATATATACATTTATTTATTTTATTATATATATATATACATATATGTGTGTGTATAATAAACACATGTAATGTATGTGTGTTTATTTTATGCATATATGTGTGTGTGTGTGTGTGTGTGTATATATATATATATATATATATCAATGAAATGAAATTAACCTGAAGTTGTCCTAAAACCTTCTTACTTGGACAAATTAGTTCTTAGGACAACTTTTTTTTTTGTATGTGTGTGTATATTATTAGTATACAGACATACTGTAGGTAAATATAAACAGTACACTTATGTTTAGGGAAGGTTTAGCCTATGTTTAGGGGAGGATGAAGGGGTTAACCATAATAAATTAATCCCGTTAACAGGAACGGTAATGCTATGGATCGTATTCAGGAAAAGAGAACACACTGTAAATGTAGTGAGCATAGTAATCAATGCATAAGCGTTAATATTTGCCGAGTCGTTGCTGTAAATGTATTTTACGCTATAGGATCAGCCCGATCTTCCCTCCAAAATCAAACACAAAAACTGATTAATGCCGTGTTTCCGCCACTCCCCAGAAAATAATGCTATTATATGTATGTAATGCAAGTGTCAACGTAATAATCAATGTATATTATGCGCCAATATTTACCGATAATAGCGGCAAATATAGTTGCAGCTGTCTGTCCCGCTTAAAACCATTCAAACTGGTTGACAGCGCGGAGTTGTTTGGAACTATTGAGAGCTACACGAACCACGTGACAGCGTGGCGGCGAGATCAAAGAGTGTCGCAACTTTCATATTTAACGGCTCTGACAAAAACAATACAGCAGAAAATGTTCAAAGTATGATAATACAATATTTACAACCCGAATTCCGGAAAAGTTGGGACGTTAATAAATTTTAATAAAATGAAAACTAAAAGACTTTCAAATCACATGAGCCAATATTTTATTCACAATAGAACATAGATAACATAGCAAATGTTTAAACTGAGAAAGTTTACAATTTTATGCACAAAATGAGCTCATTTCAATTTTGATTTCTGCTACAGGTCTCAAAATAGTTGGGACGGGGCATGTTTACCATGGTGTAGCATCTCCTTTTCTTTTCAAAACAGTTTGAAGACGTCTGGGCATTGAGGCTATGAGTTGCTGGAGTTTTGCTGTTGGAATTTGGTCCCATTCTTGCCTTATATAGATTTCCAGCTGCTGAAGAGTTCGTGGTAGAGGTATTTTTCGTTTAATGATGCGCCAAATGTTCTCTATAGGTGAAAGATCTGGACTGCAGGCAGGCCAGGTTAGCACCCGGACTCTTCTACGACGAAGCCATGCTGTTGTTATAGCTGCAGTATGTGGTTTTGCATTGTCCTGCTGAAATAAACAAGGCCTTCCCTGAAATAGACGTTGTTTGGAGGGAAGCATATGTTGCTCTAAAACCTTTATATACCTTTCAGCATTCACAGAGCCTTCCAAAACATGCAAGCTGCCCATACCGTATGCACTTATGCACCCCCATACCATCAGAGATGCTGGCTTTTGAACTGAACGCTGATAACATGCTGGAAGGTCTCCCTCCTCTTTAGCCCGGAGGACACGGCGTCCGTGATTTCCAAAAAGAATGTCAAATTTGGACTCGTCTGACCATAAAACACTATTCCACTTTGAAATAGTCCATTTTAAATGAGCCTTGGCCCACAGGACACGACGGCGCTTCTGGACCATGTTCACATATGGCTTCCTTTTTGCATGATAGAGCTTTAGTTGGCATCTGCTGATGGCACGGCGGATTGTGTTTACCGACAGTGGTTTCTGAAAGTATTCCTGGGCCCATTTAGTAATGTCATTGACACAATCATGCCGATGAGTGATGCAGTGTCGTCTGAGAGCCCGAAGACCACGGGCATCCAATAAAGGTCTCCGGCCTTGTCCCTTACGCACAGAGATTTCTCCAGTTTCTCTGAATCTTTTGATGATGTTATGCACTGTAGATGATGAGATTTGCAAAGCCTTTGCAATTTGAGGTTGAGGAACATTGTTTTTAAAGTTTTCCACAATTTTTTTACGCAGTCTTTCACAGATTGGAGAGCCTCTGCCCATCTTTACTTCTGAGAGACTCTGCTTCTCTAAGACAAAGCTTTTATAGCTAATCATGTTACAGACCTGATATCAATTAACTTAATTAATCACTAGATGTTCTCCCAGCTGAATCTTTTCAAAACTGCTTGCTTTTTTAGCCATTTGTTGCCCCCGTGCCAACTTTTTTGAGACCTGTAGCAGGCATTAAATTTTAAATGAGCTAATTAAGTGGATAAAAGTGTAAAATTTCTCAGTTTAAACATTTGCTACGTTATCTATGTTCTATTGTGTAATGTAAATTTGAATTTACATTACTGTGACATAAAACTGGGAATTATTCTGCTTTATTATGTGCAATAGTGATAAAAAAAAAACTTGAAAGTGAAACGATTTCTGAACTGATTAATTTATTACAACTTGCTGCCTCCTCCTGGCGGGTTTACAGTTTTACACACGGTGTGTGTTTCTAGATTTCACTCAGCTTCTCTCATCTTATATTTATGAGTGTAAGCACTTGTCAGAGCTCAGATGTGTGTTTTCATGATAACTGTGACCCAGCATTTCATTCTCATCTGTTTTAGTGGATTTCTCTGATCCTAAATAAACACCTATAGCAGATATATCCATGTATACAGTAACTAAGACAGGACTGCTCTGAGCCTCAGTGTTTTGAGCAGACACACACGTGATGAAGCTCAGAAGAGGTTTATCTCCAGGATCTCCATCCCTCAATAAATCAGGAAAGAGAGAGAGAGATTTAACACACTGTCTGCTTACACAAAGAAGGAAAGAATGAGGAAAAGACACACACACACACACACACACACACACACACACACTGTAACCTGAAACATGAGCGTCAGAGCAGGTCTGGTCCTGTACAAAGCCACTGAAACTCAGATAACACAATAAACACACAGAGCAATAATCAATAATTCAATTATAGAACAAAACCAAAGAAAAATTCAAAAGCTCATAAAAAGAGATTTCAGTTTTACAGTGTTTCAGGTTTACAGTGAATTTCTAACAGCCGAGGGACATTGTTAGACACGACGATTTAGGATTAACATGAGCATTATTTTAAGCTTTTCTCCTCAATTGATGAGTTATGAGCTGATTTTAGCCTTAAGATGTTTTGTGAATCCGGATCTTGGATTCAGATGAAAACAGCAGAAGCGATGGATTCCAGTCAGCAGATCGACTTCAGTCATGTCTCAAACATTCTGTCTGTGTTTAGTGATTCCTCACAAACTCTTGTGACTTTATTAAATCAATCCAGTAGAGATTTCTCATTTCTATCACAATTCATATAGTGTCATTGTGTTATTCAGCCTGAAGGTGGCGCTGTGCTCGATGTTATCAGATCCTGCTCTTCACTAGAAACACCTAGAAATATTTGTTGAGGAACACTGAAGACATTTATGATGATTGAGTTTAGAGCTCTGATTTCCAGTGAATACAGATCTATATCAGAAAGAGTTTAAAACTTGTTTAATGAACAATAAACATTTATTACACACACACACAACTGTAGAACATGAAGCTCACTGTTACAGTAACTTCGGACATTACAGAGATCTGTGTGTGTGTGTGTGTGTGTGTGTGTGCGTGCGTGCGTGCGTGTGTGTGTGTGTGTGTGCGTGCGTGCGTGCATGCGTGTGTGTGTGTGTGTGTGTGTGTGCGTGCGTGTGTGTGTGTGTGTGTGTGTCTGTGTGTGAGTGTGTGTGTGTGTGTGTCTGTGTGTGAGTGTGTGTGTGTGTGTGTGTGTGCGTGCGTGTGTGTGTGTGTGTGTGTGTGTCTGTGTGAGAAATGTGATGGACCGGTCATCTGTCCAGGGTCATGTCCAGCTGTGAGATGCTGTTTCTGACTCCAGCATCGATATAAACCTACATGTGACGAACAGTTTGAGAACGGAGGACACTATAGTACACAAATATCCTGGAGTCAAGAATACTGAATCATTACAGTATATTAAGAATAGGGTGAAAAGTTAATAAATACATACAACAAAAGGTATGGAAGGATACAAAATAAAATAGCAAAATTTTCTGAACGTGAGAGACATCATCAGCTGCAATATGAAAATACTAAGATTTGAGTGTCATAAATTGTATAACAATTTGCACTACAGACCAGTGTATTTATAATGACGATTCATTAAAATACCATGATAAAACCCAGGTTTTGCTATTTTAAACAGCTGTGTTGAATAGCTAAAAATAACTGGAAGTGCATGAGAGCCGAAGCCAGATGCATTCAATTCACAAACGGCCATTCTGATTGAAATCAGGTGAAATAAATCACAATATCATATTGTGTCATATAAATCTTATAAACATCATCCATATAATATTGCATGCATTTTCATTTACTATGCATGTTTTTGTATTCCAATCAGCATGAATGATTAAATGTCAGGAATACAAAAACATGCATTGTGAATGAAAATGCATGAAATATGAGGCAGTGTAAACTGAAACAAATTTTGTTAAACAAAAACAATCTGATGCACATGATTGAGAGTAAAGTGCAGCATCAGCAGATTCTCTGGGAAAGAAGCTCTTGAAGTGTGTTTTTGCTCAGACGAGTGTAAAAACTGATCAGAAGTCTGATGATGATGATGATGATGATGCACTTCAGTGATGAAGGGTTCGATGTGAGAATCTTATAACATCAGAATCATCTTCTCTGGATCACATTACACTAGAAATCACAAACATATGTGAGATTAGCCTCATTGACATGTAGTATGTTCTTGATCAAACACAGTCTGAATGTGTCTCTTCATGACAGGCGAGACTGAGACGTGATGAATGATTAACACACACTCACAGTACGGCTTTAACGCCTCCATACTCTCACATCTAGCTGATATCTGTCTGCTTTTCTCTTGTGATTCACAGGTTTGTGTCTTATCCCTGACCTCCATCTCTCTCTGTCCTCGTTGTTTCCTCATCTGTGCTTTCTGGTGCTCCTGTAGCTTTTTGTTTCCTTTATTGTCTTTTTACACTCCATTCGTATCTACAATTGCACAAATGCAGTTTGATTAAAAAGCCAGCTGTGCTATACGATATGAAACGAGGAATGCAGTGTTATAACATTACTAATAAATTCCCAAAGAATCCAGTCACCCGTTTGAGAATAAAGCTCCTCGGTATAAAGTAGGATTAATGATGAATGAAATGGTGTGTTAGAAACATGTTTCTCACCTGTGAGACGGAGAGAGATGTAGATGACCAAAGTCACGCAGTAGTAAAGATCCAAAGGGAGAATCCTTGTTTTATAGCCAGCAGAGGTTTGGTCTGGATTCATCGATGTGTTCTGCTTTTATACCGAAACTAAATACAGTCTCAGCTGACCTAACCAGTTCAACAACCGATGATGCAATGAGGAAGTACACTAGTCTTTCTAAGACCTCATTAGCATTTATAGTCTAGAAGAATTGAGTGCATTCAAACTATTTGAGCTACTGTATATACAGACCAGTGTGTGTATAATTATGACAATACATTAATATGGTGCATTGAGGAGAATTAATTTGCTTTAGGGTTTGCATTCCTGGTTTAATAACGCTTTGCACTGATTTTCGAGAAGCGTTTTTTAATACACATGAGAAGTATTATAATTGTTGGCTTACTTTAGTGTACTTGCAGTCAGATTAATGATTGGTGTGCATCAAATGTGTTCATGATTATTGAACTTAAATTTAGCTATTTTTCAAACAATGTATATTTTGTATATTTTAGTTGGAATAAAATTGAAGTAAAGCAGAATTTAAAGTCTATTTATTGCAGTTATGTGTTGAAGTAAAGCAACTTCAATTATATTTAATATGCTTTAAGTCCACAAAGAGACTAATTGCATGATCGATTCGATTAAAATTCACCTTATTTGTGTTAGAAGATCATCACAAGTTTATCAAGAGTGTCATCCAAACATAAAAAACAGATATTAATGCATTATTTTTGTGTTATGCCTCGTAGTACTTTAGGCTTATTTCACCCTGGTAATTTATTGTATTTCAAATATGTTTACATTAATAATAGTAAATTGCAAATATATTAACAATTAATTGTACTATATTTAAAAAAAAAAAATTTGAAAAACAATCAAACGAATTGTGAAAAATATATAGGTCAGGACCGCAACATAAATGACAGCACAATGAACTCTTATTCTCTTGGTTGATCTTTGGATCAATTTGAGTACAAACAATCCCAAAATAAATAAACAAATTAGAGAAAACTGAGGCAAATGATCAGGGGTGAGCAAATCCTAAAACAACAAACAAACAACCCTCTAACTTCCCATAAATAAACTAACTTCCCTGTGCACCAAAATATCCCATCTAACCTCACCCTTACCTGTCCAAAAATAGGAGCAAAGGGTAATGACTGAATGAGCTACAAAAACAAAGAAGGCACTACTCCTCTACTGCCTCACATATGGTTCACAAACAAACACTCACACACACACACACACACACACTCACACACACACACACACACACACACACACACACACACACACACACACACACGCGCACGCGCACGCGCACACGCACGCACACACACACACACACACACACACGCGCACACGCACACACACGCACACACGCACACACACACTCACACGCACGCGCACGCGCACACGCACGCACACACACACACACGCACACACACACACGCGCACACGCACACACACACACACTCATTCAGTAAATAAAGGTTTAACATCCCTCTCCCTGCTGTTAAGCTTCGAGAATCTTTTCTTCTATCACTGATAATGTTGGAAGCTGAACCGGTTTTAACATTATAGAAATGTTTTTTACCTTTTACCTTTAAAGCAGAAGAGGTTAAAGAATAACAACTCTGTTAATGGAGTCATGTTAACTCTGTTGGGGTTAATATGTAATACAATGCTATGTGAACAATGTGTCCTGCTTTGACTTTCATAATTGTTGCAGGGCAAGTTTATTATTTTGCTCTTGATTACGGCATTCACATCCAAGCAGATAGATTGCATTGTGTGCAAAACCTGTATATTTACAGGTACTACTGTAATAATATAATACTGTATATTACCTGTATATCTACAGAACTCTTGCTTGTTTTATAGAGCTGGCCCAAATGATTTTAGTCACTTTGTTCATAAATCATAGAAACAAAAGCTTCTTAGGTCAAACATTTATAATCCATGTTTTTTGAAGGTACATCCGTCCATTCTTCAGGAAAACATTTGGACATCTTCAGACTAAATCTGTGTAATACACAGACAGACAGACTGTAGTCCTGTGCTGTTGTCTAGTTTGGGTCTTTAGTAATAACGCTTCATTAAAGCTCCAGACAAATAATCGTTATTATATCTCATCTGTCAATGTCTCTCATTGCATGACTCTCTACAGGTTCATTTGCCCCAAGAGAGACTGAAGAAGAGAAAAACGGAAAGTAGAAATATTACACTTTTAGATGTAGCCCCATGCATGATGTAAAAGTCATGTTTAAACACTCATTGATCTTCATTCAGCTTCAGATCAGATCTCTGACTCTTTATTCTGTCTCTGTTGTGCCACCTAGTGGACAAAGATGATGACAACCCTTTATTTTCAGTGTATAGCAGTAAACAAAGTTTTTATTAATTGTTCAAATGTGAGTAAATCCCCACACCATTAGATTTAATGCACCTCACAGAGGTTTTATTTTATAAAAACTATATACAAATTATACACAAATATAAAAATAAACAGAAAAGAAGTAAAGCAGCATTCAATTGAGCTTTGTTACAGTGAACGGTCAGAAATATCTTTTGTTTCTCTAAGCTCTGAAACAAGTAAAATGAGGAGAACGTGTCAAAAAAGGTGCGAATACTGGTGAAATGTTTTCTGAGCTTCACTTTCAGATCAAACACCACGACAGAAAAGCTTAATACCACAGATGATCTAGAGAGTTTAACACAATCTAGTGTTTTACTCTGATGTACTGAATGATGTCATTCCCTCAGAACCACAAGATTTAAAGGGACAGTTCTCCTAATAATGACAATTCTCTCATCATTCACTCGCCTTCACGTTATTCCAAACCTGTTTGAGTTTCTGTCTTCTGTTGAACACAAAAGCAGGTATTTTGAAGAATGTTGGCAACCAAACATTTGCTGGTAGCCTTTGACTGCCACAGTATTTTTTTTTTTACATATTATGGAGGTCAATGGGTACCAGAATCTGTTCTCTTATCAGCATTCTTCAAAAAAAAATCAGGTTTGGAGCAACTTGAGGGTGAGTAAATGATGACAGAATTTTTTTTTTTGGTAAACTGTCCCTTTAATCCTCTTCTTGTGCCACACGCATGTGTCCAGCAGAGGGAGACATACTGATCCATTACTGACTGAATGACAGATGAAGAAGATGATGAAGATGAAGGAGCTGAAGAGCTCAGAACATCTCTGATGTACTGAAGTGACCTAAAGACAAAAAAAAGAAAGAAATTGTAATGTTTTACAACTAGATTTGTCAAAACAAACTTTATGTTGACTAGAGAAAGCCTAGCCAGAGAGGATTGAAGCTGTTTCTAGTGTGTTGCTATTAAGTTGCTAGTGTGTTCTGAATGGTTACTGAGGTTTTGCTATGTGGTTGATAGTTTGTTTCAAATGCTAAAAAACACATTTGATTCTTATTTCCGTTCCACACATCAGTTGTCTCACCTCCTCTGTGACAGTTTCTGATTCACCTGAAGGAAACTCTGCATGTCCGTCTGAATCCAGACACACTGGAATAAACAAAAACAGTTTGAAGTTTAAATCAGGACTTCATCAGTAAAAGAATATGACATACAGGAGAGACCGGGGCTAGTTGTCACACGGTCTGTATTTCAGTAACGTTTCTCAGTAAATGACACGAATACTTTAGCTGTAGTTTTATATTGTACTGTCTTAAATTAGGATAATATTTGTGTATTTCAGTTTTTCAAATTAAAATGAATGCAATAAAACACAATGACGTGCATTAAGATATGAATCAAACATATAACGAAGCCTAATGGGGCAAGTTT
The DNA here is from genome assembly GCF_963082965.1 of Carassius carassius. Taxonomy (NCBI): domain Eukaryota; kingdom Metazoa; phylum Chordata; class Actinopteri; order Cypriniformes; family Cyprinidae; genus Carassius; species Carassius carassius. Next base: position 587,289 of record NC_081801.1, read on the forward strand.
TCACACATTTTGAAATTTAGAAATTACTCTTTTTTTTTTTTTTTTTTTACTTTTTATTAGACCATCAATTTGAGTTTCGTGTATGTTTGTGTTAAAAAGCCTATAATAACAGCCTGTTTAATGTCAGGTTTCTTTGTGACGACTTGCCCCATACAAATGTCAACATGTGTTAACTAAACAGGAAATTAATTTTGGGAGGAGCTTATGGTTACTCGTAGTACAAACCAACAGCTGCTCATCTCACACCATCATCCACCTCCACAAACCCCACCTTGTTTTATCATCATTCAATTCTTCAAAGCTTTTATGCTATTTAATATTTACTGAATTAAAAACTGTGACAGCTAGCCTCGGCCTTCCGTTTCTGTAATAATAAGGCAAACTTAACACACAAAATACTCACTGTTTGGTTTTTGCTGCATGCTTTCTCTGCGAATAAGCTTCAGTGATTCTTTAGGCTTTGAGTCTTTCTCTCTGATGTCCATCTCTCATTTAATGCCTTTATCTCTTCTGTAGGGTCTGATACTCCACATGTGATCCGTCCCTCCACGATCCCCTCTAGAAGTCAAGTGCAATGATTTTATATTCGCCAACATTCGCCCAAACTCAAATAATTAATCTCCTTTTCTTTTCAGCTGATAAACGTGGCATTTTCGAACTCAGCTTTACAACACATTGGGATGAAACTGTTTAACTCACTTTCTGATGAGTGTATAAAGTGAATGGATGAGGAGCAGATAATCCTGTGATATCACCCTGAAGACTGAGGAGAACAGAACAGGCGCTCAGAGAGAAGAAACACACCGGGAGATACAGAGAGCGATAATGAAACGTGTTTGGTGAAGCCGATGCTTTCAGATGCCACCCACTCATGCAGGCACCAATGAGAGCCAACTGCAAGCTATGAGGAAGAGAACAAGAGACATGGAAAAACTGGCAATGCATTTCAACTGTTTTCGCTCTGACGTGACTGATTGCACTGATGGCCTAATGCATCCAAATGTGAAGAAGAAATGTCACTGAACTAGAAATATGTGACCGTGGAGCACAAAACCACCAGTTATAAGTGTACATTTCTCAAGACTGAGATTTGTACATCATCTGAAGCTGAATAAATGATCTCTCCATTGATGTGTGGTTTGTTCGGAGGACAATATTTGTCTGAGATACAACTATTTGAAAACCTGGAATCTGAGGGAGCAAAAAAATCTAAACATTTTTAAAGTTGTTCAAATGAAGTTCTTAGCAATGCATATTACTAATCAAAAATGAAGTTTTGATATATTTACGGAAAGTTACAAAATATCTTCATGGAACATGATCTTTAGTTAATATCCTTTTTTGACATAAAAGAAAAATCTATGTATTTTTGGCTATTGCTTCAAATATACCCCAGAAACTTAAGACTGCTTTTGCTTTCCAGGTTCACATATAATATATACATTTTGCTAATGTTTTCTGAACGTTCAAAACATTTTTGGTTATGTGTACTTTAAGGTTACTTTAATTTTTTTTAATTATTATTATTATTATTATTTTTTTTTTTTAATGATCTCTGAACATTCTGTAAAATCATTCCCCCCTCAGTGTATACAGTAGTTCTAATTTAATTGGTTTAACTATGCATAATTATTTGGTTGGTTGCATGTGATTATTTGCTTTATTTTTTCCCTTTCTGTTTACATCAGAACAGACACGTGAGCCACACATTGAGAAACACCGGTGCTTTGTTTGTTAAGTTCAGGTGAAAGTTCCCAACATCGTAAATTCTGACTGTATAAAGGTTAGTGCAGGATGATTGACAGGTCATGACGTAAATGCGGTTACCTGGATCGCAGCGTTCAGGGAAGTTATAGTTCATTAAATCACAGTGATGATAATCACTGCACTGTTTAATATTAGATATAATGTTATTGTGGACGATATGTGACAGTTGTACACCAATTCCAGTAAAGTGACACACGTTATATCTCATGCTTCATTTTATGATGATTATTATGAATATTATACCCATTTTAGCATAAAAGTGCAGCCACCAAAACTGAAACCACACAAATGTAAATCTGGGAGTGATAGAGGATCAGTATGTCACCTTCTGCAGTGCAACAGAAAACTATAAGAATGTCAGTCTGCAGTTTATTCGCTTTCTCATATGTGATTGTCAGTCAGTGTGGATCCAGAGAAGTTGCATCTTCTTAAACGCATGCACCAGTTTTTATGTCACTCAATAAGAATAAAGTCTTTAAAAACAGTCGTAATTCAACATCAAACATAATGTTTCTGCACTGTAGACTCGCTTGGTTGTTAATAGAAATGACATCTGATTGAAATGTAAACCTCAGGCTGAAGTTAAAGATTTGTAGAACCAGAAGTAAATTACTCAATCACATTGTGCATGCTAACTGTTCAAAAGAGAGCTAAAGTACACATGCATGAACTCACACATCACATGAGGATAGAAGAGTGTGTGTGTTATAGTTCAATGAAAGGTTAACTGTGTTTATTTCTCAATTAGCATCTATGAAAATGAAATTCATCTCAAATTTTTGTTTTCTTAATTCACATTCCTGGTCTAGTTAAAAAGATTATAGATAAAAGTCACTTTTATTCATTTTAACTAAAAGCCCAGTCTGGTTTTTCATTTCCGCACACACAAATCTTTGTCTTTGTCTTTCAGTGCATGCTGTTTACTTCTTCTTCTTCTGCATTGTGTTGCCTCACTAGCATCTCTTTTAGTTTTCTTGTCATCCTGCTGACAGGAACCTTTGCAGAAAACATAACAATGCATCACTATTAAAGAGAAATCATGCCATTCTGACGTCTAACAAACATTATAACAGATTAATCACAAACAAAAGACAGGAAGTGACCGAGTAAACATCTCAAACATCTTTTATGATGAAGCAGAATGCACCTGAACTGGTTTTTAACCTCTTTTCTTTCTTCTAATGTTGACTTTATCTTTGTTATATTCATTACAATAACTGGTGATACAAACTCTGATGATGAGATGTCATTACACTGTTTACAGAAAGAATAAAGACATTTAATACCATTTTAGGACACCAAGTGAGTCCACTGCTGATTAAATCAAGTACAACTAGAGCACAGTTTTACATTCAGTTTGTTCCATTACAGGAAGATTTGCTTTCACACTACATGTGTGTCCCGTCTCTACTGAATAATTCAGATCCCAAGGTTACTCAGATAGGAATTCAGTGTCAAGGCTTTTCTTTTTGCACTGATTCTGGACCAGATCTTTTGATGGATGGAATCCAACCACGTAACAAACCACAAATCTGTGCTAAAATGAGTATAAAACAACATTGTCATATGCTACAACTAACTCAACAGCATCACTAAGGTCCATACGCAAAACTTATTAACCGTAACCATCCCTGAGACACAAGAGCCAAATGAAGTCAAGGAACCTGTGTGTATACATGCCATAATAATTCAAAACAGTCATCCATTAACTACAATATAAGATTAGATTCAACTTTATTGTCATTATGCAGAGTACAAGTACAGAGCTAATGAAATGCAGTTAGCATCTAACCAGAAGTGCAAGAATATAGTGTTTTATATACATAAAAGTGCAGAGTAAGTGAAGCTATGATTGACAGTGATGTACAGTGGAGTTGCTGTATATACAGTATTAAGCAGAGTATGTACAGAATATAAATAGAAATGCAATGTAGGATTATATATACATTATGAAGAACAGCAACGTAAGAACAGTGCAGTTGGTTGAGTGTACAATAATATTAAACAATGCATTCTGACCAGCAGTGCAATAATAATTTTATAGAAATAGTTTACTGTGCTATGTACAGTAACAACGTTAGATAGTTTCACATTAGAGATGCTAATGCCAAGGAACTTGAAACTCGACCCACACTCGGATGATGTAGATGGGTGTGTGTGCATGACTCCTAGTCCACCTGACCTACACATTGATCTCCTTTATCTTCTGGGTGTTTAGTTCTTGCACCTCATCCCTGTAGGCTGACTCATCGTCATCCTTGATAAGATCTACAACCGTGATGTCATCTGCAAATTTGATTACGGTGTTGGAGCCATAAACAGGAATGCAGTCATGGGTGAATAGGGAGTACAGGAGAGGGCTCAGTACATAGCCCTGTGGCACACCGGTGTTCAGGGTGATGATGGAGGAGGAGAGGTTATCCAATTCAACAGACTGAGGTCTGTTAGTTAGAAAATCTAGAATCCATGTGCAGATGGATGTGCTGATTACAAGCTGGCTGGGTGTTTTGTAGTCTGTGATAGTTTGTATGCCTTGCCACAATTGATGTTGAAGAGTGGAGTCAGCACCTTCCAGCCAGATTTTAAAAGTTCTTAATGTGGGTTACATACATCTGATGACCGCGGTATACTTGGGGAGCAGGAACAAAGACTGACCCAGGTGGGTGAGGGATGTGACTTTGTAGGCTTCAGTCACATTATATACGTGGTCACCCTTGTTTTTACCAGAGGTTTTACCAGAACATTTTAGAACTGAAAATGTATAACATTTAAAATCTATACAAGACGACTAATGACCACAAGTGAAATTAATAACTTACTGTAAATACAATAGTGTAAAGTGGCGACCTCATGTGGTGAGTTTGTGAACTGACAAACCTTAAATCTGCTTTAAAAAAAAAAAAAAACACATATATATATATATATATATATATATATACACACACATATATAAATAGTTCTCTATTCTAACTCTAAAAACTCTTTCTAGAGTAAGTAAGAGCCTCTAATGCTAGTATTCTCTATTCATTTTTTATTCTATCTTATTGCTTTCTTTTTATTTATTATAAAAAATAAGTCTCTTACACAATCATTTTCTATTATTTTTTTCTATTCTTTTGACTTGTTTTATTTTTAGTAAAAAAGATCCTCTAACACAAGTGTTCCCTATTATTTGTCTATTCTATCTACTTGTTTTTATTTTTATTTATTATTTTAAAAAATACCTTGCTACTTGTACAGTGTTAGACTAACTGAGACTTGTCAAAGCAGTTACATATTATTACCCTTTTGTTGGATTTGATTGCTTTAATGTCCTCATTTCTAAATCGCTTTGGATTAAAACATCTGCTAAATGACTAACTGTAAATTTAAACGGAATTACATTGCATTTAAGTTATACATTTTATCACTTTAAATGACCTTGATGACCTGTTGCTAGTGCCATGCATTTTTCACATTATAATTTTTTTGAGTTATGCCTATATATAAAACATTAAACGAATATATTAAATATAAAAATATAACACTATAAACAAAACTGCTTTACTACTACTTTGACGGATGCACATTCGTTGCAGCTTGCACATTATTTTTTTATTTTAATGAATGCATAATTATATATGCATGTATATTACAGAATATACAGGTTCAAACTATAAGCATTATAGATTTAAAAAATAAGATTATCTAAAAACAGTGTTAGAAACAGCGTTACTCTTATTCTCACAGAGCATCAGATCACACACGCCGAGCTCGCTGTTTTTGAGCAGACGGACAGGCCCCGCCCATCGCTGATGTAGGCGGCTCACATCAAAGGCTGTTTCGTGAAGTGGGCGCGAGCTCGTGTGACGCTGACCAATCAGAAGCCTCTTCACCTTAGCGAGCGGTGAGCGGCGCGCCCTAGTCTGTGAGACGCGTACAGAAACAAACGGCTGCAGACAGAAACAGCGGACAAAATCCCGCTAACGGAGAAAACCCTCGAGCTACCCGTCTGTCCCCGAGTCGCTATCCATTCCGACCGCGCATCTAGACCCAAACAATCGTAAGTTTTAATTTCTAACTAGCTTTCTTTCTGGATTATTCTCCTGAGGGCTTTAGTAGCGCGGCCTGAACGCTAGTAGCGCGCTCCCTAGTGTCCCCAGCCCTCGCTTTCCGCAGGACGAACCTGTTTGTCGTGTATGTTTGGACATTTCTCATGATTTGAAGGTTACTCGAGCGTTTTCTGACACGATTGCGACCCTAGATTAACGTTTAGTAGGTGTAGAAAGAGTGCGCGCACCTGCAAGGCTCACTACAGCCGTGCACGCGCACGAATGCAAATAAAAGTCTTTGCATTTGTCACTTTCAAAGGTGCGAGTATTTTGTATTCTGCAAATTGTGGAAATTCCTTAGCATTTCTGTGACTTTAGAAAGATAGTCGACTGTTTTCTGGCTGTTTTATTTGTTTTAAAGTAATATTTGTAATAGCCTATATAATATAATTATATATGTTAATAATAATAGGCTCACTCCCTTGTGACCCCAGTTTGAAAACCCTTGCTTTAGTTCATACCAGTAAGTTTTGTGGCATGAAGATGCACTCCATCCTCTTGGAATTGACACCAAGTGACCATCCATGCCTGGCCGATATATCGGTTCATCACTAGTTATCGTTAGGCCTGTTGTGTTGTGTGTGTTTGCTCTAATCACAGATCTTCACTGGTGTCTTGACAGTCTGTCACTCAGAGAAAGAGAAAGACCGAAACGTCTGTCTGCTTGTTTTTCCATAAGGCCATTACAGATCTACAGCTAATGGGTGTAAAACCTGCTTTCTTCTGTCAAGTAGTAGTTCTGTAATATCTTTACAGTTGTCAGAAGTTGTTGCAACTTAGCATGTTAATGTATAATGGACATATGTCAATGATTAGAACATGACTCATTTAATAAAGAGTCAATGATCAGGTTTATCAACTATTTTGATGTCGAAACCCCTGGATTGAGTGTGATTTTTCTCTTTCTCTCTCTCCGTCAAACCTCTGGAGAAATGAAAATGTGTTTCTCATTTTTATCTCTTTTTCTCTCTCCTCCTTTTCTGTTGCTCAGATTTTCATGCGTGCAGTGGCCTGTTGCTTTAAGCAGGAAATATTTTCTGTTGCATGAGCAGCTGTGTGCAACACAGTCTTGTGTGTTCTTGTTGTTCTGCAGAGTGTAAATCATCTGAAAACATCTACAGTAAAACACTATTTTGTTCCAAAGGTTGAGCTTCCAATTAATCCCTTGAGGGATGTTTGATTTTAATTATTATTATTATTATTATTATTATTATTATTTTGAATAGTTGATATACTATTAAAGCTTTATTCATATTTTGAATTAGTATTAGTACTCATTTTTATATTCTGTTTACAATTAAAAAAAATATTATTAATTTATATTTTTTTATTTGTTTGTTATTTTAGTACTTTAAGCTAAACGTTTAAGAAATTTAGCTTTTGCTAAAATTAAATAAAATTGTCATTTTATATTATTTCAGTTAAATTTAAATAACACTTTATTTTTAACCATAATAACCCTGGTGAAAAATCATTTTACTTGATGTTTTTTTTTTCTTTTTAATGGAAATAGATTTTTGACTGAGATTACTTGGATTTATTTTTTATTATTATAGAATCTTGTAAGTTTTTAGTAGCTCATGTTCAGTTTTACTGTAAAACTGAGATAGTTGCAGGCCTAAATTCGACTTCTCTCCAAAGAAACTCTTGAGATGTGCATCAGACGAGCACTTAATCAAGCTGCAGTCTTAAACACCGATGCAATCAAGAGAATGTCAAGAGATGTGCCGTTCAGAAACTGTCATTATTGATGCAGGATATTCCTGCAGAGAGATCTGACTCACTAACAATGGCTTTACAGGACTTTTGAGTAAACGGCGTATACCGTTTCTCATTCTCTCCATGGCATTTGTAGTAATTTTAAGGATAATACACATCCGTTTAGACTTTTAACTTGTTGACCTGAAACCCAAAGTGACCTCAGAAGCTGAGAGGCCGTAAGAAGTCAGAGATAATAAAACCATAGATGTTGAAGAAGCAGATCTTCCCGTTTATGTTTCAGTGAGTGGGCAGAAAACATGACACAAGTGACTGATTACTGTTACATAATCGTCCCGGTTTCCATGGAAACATGTTTTGTTTCCATAGCAACCACAGTCATGCCTACACATCTCTGTGCTCTTAAAAACATGTGCAGAGCTAAATGTACACTCTTAAAACAGATGTGTTAAAAACAACACAAACCTGTGTTATATCTTAACACACCTGTGTGTCTAGTTAAGGACAACACATTTTGTGTTACTTTTAACTCAACCAGTGTGTTATTCTTCTTAACACAGGGAGTGTGTTAAAATATTTAACACACTAATGTGTCATAAATCACACAATTTGTGTCATAGATGTGCTATTTGACCAGTTATAATGAACGCAAAACAAAAAAGCTTTTTTTTAAAATTTATTTAAAACTTAACTGCTACATTTTCACAAAGTCAACATCCACATGTCATTTGAATTTCATAAAGACATTTTTAAACAATTTTATATCTCGGATTTACAAAAAGGTTTTCTTTGTAGGAAATCATGTGAAGGTTTTATATCAGCAGCATTTCTCAAATGAATCACTTTCCCAGGAAACATTTTTCCAAAATCAGTGTCAAGCTACAACACGGGATTGCATAATTACAACACTACTGGGTTTCTTCAGTATGTTCACAAAATATTGAGTCTTTTCGAGTCAAGTTTATGCAGTTTTAACTTCAGAGAGGCATTGTGGGCCATTCCAGGTTATGAATAACAGTTAAAAAAAAAAAAAAAAAAAAAAAAAAAACTTTACGGCAGTATTATGATTTTAATTAAACTGAATGGAGAAAGATAAGTGGTGGGGCTTGATTTTAGTGCACTTTAATCTCTAGATTGCAGCAAACTGATGGTTGGAGGGGTGTGGTTAAAAGATGTTTAAAGGATAATGTAAGAGAAGGAACAGAATTTCTGAGGTAAAGCAAATTTCCAGATTATGACTGTATATATAGATTGCATAGATTAATTTCTCACCATAAGAATAGTATTGTCCGCTAACAGTTTAAAAAAAGTACTTTTGGTGTTATTGTAATTGTAATATTGGTAATAAAAAATTAAAAAATAAAAACCTAGTCACTAAATTTTAAAATTGATTTGTAACCTGTTAACTAATTAACATACCACACTTACTATTCCAATGTGCAGTTATTTAAAGTAGGCTCGATGGGTTTTAATAAGTGCAACTTACAAATCCTTCATTCTCTTGTATAGGGCTGTGACGGTGGCTGATTTTTACCACCGCGGTAGTCATGGACCAACAACTGCCGGTGGCGCGGTGTTTGAAAAAAAAAAAATAAATAAATAAATAAAATAATAAATATAAATATATATATATATATATATATATATATATATATATATATATATATATATATATATATATATATATATATATATATATATATATATATATATAAAATTTATAAATATATTAGTGTCAATTTGTTCGTTAACGAAGGCGATAATTTTTTTCCAGTTTAACGTATTCAAATTATTTTACGTAGGGGCGGGGATGGCCACCCACTCACAACTGCTGCTTCTGTCACTTTTTCTCATGACAAGAAGTGAATTTATTCAGTCGCAGAATGACTGAACAGGAGACGTTTCAGACCCGCGCTCCACTTCACTTTATTATCAGGTGCAAGTTAAGCGAGCGCGGACGGTCCTGTGCTCAAAGTCGGCGCGCGCTTCCTTTGTGCGTATCCTTTCATATCAAACTGCGAAATAAACTATGTGCAAGCAGTCTCGTGGTCAGTTAATTCATGGAATTACCAAAAAAGGTGATTAAAGCTGACTTAAACTGTGCATGCATGTAATATATTTTATATATATTATATACAGGATAAATTTATATGTATGCACGTCTAGAAATCAGCCCAGCACTGTCTCACTCATCTAACACATCCTATTTAACTCGTCAGTTAGTGTTTATTTGAGCACTTCTGTCAGCCGCCTGCAAAACACTAAAATAAATATCAAAGAAATAATTCAGTTAAACAAGAAAGTAGCCTAAATAAGAAAGTTAAATACACCCTATCTAACGGACACGAGCGACGCAGCGCGACAAAATACTGATTATAATCAGTGATGCTACACTGGATGCAGCACAACACGACATGATAAATCCCCATCCGGTCTGTGATGTAGGCTACTGACACAGAGTTCATATGTCCTGTATAGACACTAGACAGACTAAACCTGTCGCAACGCGGTTGTGTTGCGTCCGTTTACTTTTCCGCCACCAAGCAAGCTCAATAACTAACTCTTCATCTGAACGCGCTCTCTTTGAAATAGGAATCGTTGCCATATTTCTTGTTACCATCGTTTATTCATCGCTGTCTCGTTCGTATTTGGCCAGTTTGGAGAAAGCCTCACCAAACCTGACCAGCCAGCGTTTGCGATCACGAGAACTTGTGCAAACGCTGATGGGTGACATGAATGCAGATGACTCCAGATCGGTGATGCGGTATTTGCTTTCCCAACAAGATCCATCGCCCAACACTAAATTAATTTGCTGAATGCATAAACTGTATTTTCCTGCGCTCAAATCTGCATATCTAAAGGAAACGCTGTGTTTGAGGTAATTTGTTAATTACCATAGACTTAGAATTTGCAACTATTACAGTTATTACACTTATATACAAAACTTTTTATTATGCTTGCTATAGAGTTTGTGACGTCACGTGCACTACCGCCGGTGGCAGTAGACAACCGCGGTAGCAACCGACCACCGCGGTGACGCGGTTGTCACGGCAACCGCCACAGCCCTACTCTTGTACCATTTTGATCTTCAGAGAAGGAAACAGTGTTACCACACTTTCTGCCAACATCCGTTTCTCTTCATTACAAGTGTAACTATAAGCAAAACATAGACAAAACATGGAAAAACTACTTAATTCGACTCGTGCATAATACATTAAAATAAAATACAGGAACCAAATTCAGTTCAAATGATTAAATTCTTTGTGTTTTCAAAGAATTCAACATCTTTATACGCCATCACATTCACAGTTGTTTTAGTTAATTTCTCAACTGTAAACTTACAATCCACTTTGTTCCACCAACGCACGGACTCCTATCTTGACAAGGAGCTTTCTTGATGTCTCTGAAAGATGCGACACGTTGCAGCAATGTGATTGGATGATAGTTAACACATATTGTGTTGGACACACTGTGTTGTTTCTCTCTCTCTCTTTCCCTTTTTTTTTTTTTTACACATGATCAACTTAAAATTACACAAAATGTGTTAAAATAGCCATAACACAAAAAATGTGTTATTAATTAACACATCCTTTTTGAGAGTGTAACGCTAAATAAATCTCTGAGATACAAACCATTTCTGTCCGTCATGATAATCATTTTACTGTTTAATTTGCTCTGCAAAATGCTATAAGAGGTTATTGCTTTCCTAGAGTTAGGAATTGTTGGCATATTTTATTTAGGGATGCACCAAAAGTTTGTCTGTAATGATTTTTCTGTCCATTTTTGGCGTTTTCAGGCAAAATAAACCATTGCTTTAACTGATCTGTTTACTCCACATATATATATATATATATATATATATTGGAAATGATCCTGGTAATGATGGAAATGAGCTTATTTACATTTTTACAAGATTCAAACAAGTTTGTTTATATGTTTATGCACAAATTGAAAAAAAATTGAACAAAAAAAAAACTCTAAAATATCATGCATATTTGCAATTTTTCAAGAGTAATAGTGTTCTATGAGATGTGTGCTGTAAAATAAAATAAAATATTTTATTTTATTTCATTTTGTTTCATATAAATACTATGAATTATTGCTATAAATAATAATAATAATATTTGTTAGTCAAATGCAAATTTGCAACTGTGTATCCACAATGTTAAATATACAAAAAAATATAATGCATGATGGCATTAGCATTTTTCCAAAAAAAATAATAGCCTTTTATTTCTTGCAGAAATTCAAGTGTCCATTTAATCTTTTAATGTAATTTTTTATGCACTAAATTAGGGCTGCAACTAACGATTATTTTGATAATCGATTAATCTGTCGATTATTTTTACGATTAATCGATTAATCGGTTTATGTACTTATATTTTAGTTTTTCCCATTTTTTCCCCAAGTAAATTATTAATAAATGGTCTTTATCCTTCAGCATAGATTTTTAAGAAATTTTAACCATTTTGCACTGTCATATCCTAATCAAAAATATACCTGGAGTTGTTTTATTGTGTTAGTAATCCTTTGTCGAACTCTTCTGCAATCAGAACACTGACCCATACTCTAGCAAATTTCACAAGGAGATTTAAAATAATGTTTTCACCATGGCAGTCCTTAGAGCTCCTAAAGTAGTTTAACATCCCGGACAAAGCTTATTAAGGAATCTTTCAGAACATATTTTCACGAAGAATAAGGATAAAACAGAATAAAATTGCAGTGCATTGTATTTTATTATTTACTGGGAAACAGCTTTATAGCTTTTGCTGTGAAATTGTAAACAATCCTTCGAATAAAGTGCCAATGGCATGAAACCTGAATGGAACTCACAATTTAAAGTAAAATCCATCAGAAGGTTGTCCAGAAAAAAAAAATTGGACAGTCACACACAAAAAACCTGCTGTGTGAAAAAGAGCAGTGAATACTTAGAAAAAAAGTGCATTTCAAATATCTTTAAACATTTACCTCTCTCATTCAGTCATAATTAGGCTGCACGACTGAATTTTGAACTGGTAAACGACAAACTGATCACAGAACATGTTTGTAAAGCTTTAAATGTTAACTGTTAAAAAGCAATGTTATCAGCTTTTACGACTAAACATTTGCAAACAACATTGTACTGGAGAATCTGCACAAATAAAAGTCTTAGGGGCCGTTCACATATCGTGCCTAAAAACGCGTGGGGCTTTCTCCTTCTTTTCAAAGCGCTCGGGCAGAAGCGCCCCTGAGGCGTCTGCCTTTGATAAGCAACCATGACGTGCTCTCTCCTTGAAGACGCGGAAATTTCAGCAAAGGATAAATGGATTTGCAGCTCTAAATATCGCTTGCAGTAGCTCTGCTACTAAATTTATTTCAAAATGGAAATCCATATACAACTATGATCAGCTGTTCCTTTCATCTTGACTGAGCTTTTAACGTTGTTACGGGAAAGGATGAAGCTGATTGGTTAGTTCTTGTCACATGACCCGCGATGCGCTTGCAGCATTCTGAAAGGTTGAGATGTTTTTAACTCGATGCGGTGCGGTGTTGGAAATAACGAACTTGAGCGCGCAAAAGACGCGATATGTGAACGTCCCCTTAAACAGTTCAGTAGTGCAGAGTTTACAGGTTACTCTTCTTTTTTGAAGGCTCAAAGTAAAGTACTCCCAGTCTCCCACATCCCGCTAAATGCTGCAGAGACGCTGTTCGGGAAGCACGTGACAAAACGAGGCCAGCTATTGGCTATTCGCTACTTCTCCTGCTGTACTGGCTGAGTAAAACCTCCGATGGCTCATTACTGCCACACTTTGGTCACCGCAGATTTGAAATATGCACGAAATGAGCCGCTTACGGCAAATAAAAGTTATTTAGCAACGAATCGATGACTAAATTAGTTGACAACTATTTTAATAATTGATTTTTATCGATTAAATCGATTCGTTGTTTCAGCTCTACACTAAATAAATAGTTTAAGCATTATTCATTTCAAAAACATTCTAAAATTTAAGAAATATTTATTCCAAAAACTCAATAAAAATAAACCGAATATGATTTTGGCTTATGATTAGAGCCCGACCGATATGGATTTTTGGGGGCCGATGCCGATATTAACTCGAAAAGAGCCGATTTATAAGCCGATATTTTGATTTAAAAAATAATCTGGATATTAGACCCATTTCCTATAAACTGCACTTACACAACATTCAATAGCAAAATATCTGCCTGTTCTATGTATGTGGGCTGTATAAACCATTTTCCAGAATGGACTATGTTTAAAAAAAGCCTTAGATTACAGTCTCAATGACTAAACAATTGCACATCCAAAGTATATATTTTTTAATGATCAAAAAACAGTCTGGTTTTAAACATTTAACACTTTTACTTTCTTCCAGTTGAAGCTGGTTTTAACAGTCTGTGTGTTTACTGTAAATAAATTATAATACTAAAGTTAAAGTATTTGCAGAAGTAGTCCCACACATTGCTGCTACAGCATTCACCTTTTTCAGCCATCTGTAGGCAGAAAGAGAGACAGAGAAAGAATAAGCATGTGTATTAATAATATCACCATGTATCATTACTCATGTCATCATTAGAATTATAATAATAATAAACTGGGATCTCCTACATAGGAAAAAATGAGAAATATATATATATATATATATTATTTGTCAAGCAATAGGTATTACCTACTTATATTTAACAATATTATTTCAAAATTTTTCTGTTATGTCTGTAAAGCTGCTTTGAAACAATATGTAAAAAAAAAAAGCGCTTGTTCAGCTCACATTTATTTACATGTCCCCTCTGGTTTAATCATTTCTGACGCACCTACTGTTTAGTTACTGTAACTACACTATATTTGCTCTCACAGACACATTCACAACAGACCCGTATATCTTCTCCTCTTCTCTTTGTGCAGTCTGAATCAAAACATCGTCTTGCCTACTATTACCGGAAGATTACGGAATCAATTCGAAGTTGAATGGTTAACGTTAGTGTCATGAACACACCGCTGTCAATTTTGAGAAGAACCACCTTCAAACAAGTTAATAGCAAGCATTTAAGGGGCCTGCTAAAAAGGAAGCTATTAGCGTTAGAGTAACGTAACCAGCCTGAATTCACCAAATTGTTCTCTGGACCTGAGGGTAGCCTCTTCTTCCTTGCTTCTCTCTTAATTCTCATCAGCAGGACTAGCGCTATCGCTCGCTTCTTACAACGGGACAGATACATGTTTGCTGCTGACCGAAAGGAGGAACAACAGACTATGAAAGAGCTCCCGCTAAACGTTTTTAAAACTCCGCCTGCGCCATAGCGCAGCACAAATCGCGTTGTATCTGAAGGGCAACGCTGAGCCCAGCGGCAAGCGCCGTGCATACCGCGTCCTGTGTGAAAGGCCCAATTACGCGGTCATTATGTGGGAAACACACCGCAATAGAATAAGAATAAGTTAAACGCTAACGTTATAGTTTGACCTCCTATTAACGTTCGCGCTCTTCCACTGATAAACTTGGTATTAGCTTTGTGGCTAATCTAATATAGCAATGCATTAGCGGCTGTAAGTGATGTTACAGAATATTTAGAAGTGATAATGATAGGACCGTTAGCTAGAACTACCACACAGTTTTTATATAAAGGGTATGAACTAAATCTACAATCATTTCACATGACGAACGACAGACTCACTGTCAAAACAGTAAGTTACATCTCGGTGGCTTGGCTAATCGCTTTCTTCTGTAGTGAATTTCTGGCGCTGTTGTTAACTCTGGAGCTGCAGAGCTCCCTCTGGTGGGCACTCTATGCAACACTCATAACATGAGTGAAGCATGAGACTCTGTTTCTCATGTTTCATCGGCCGTTATAAATGCCGATGCCGATTTGAATGCAATTACCTTATATCGGCTGATAATATTGGCCTCGGTCGGGCTCTACTTATGATTGTAATATTTAGGTTTCATGAAGTGTCATATGTTTGTGTGAATGAATATTAAAGAATAAATAGCATGATCAGATATTTAGATAAATTACCCTATAAATGATCAATAATAATTGGCATTCTAACTCAAATGCGAGGACATAATAAAATGTCATATTACAATCAAACTTAATACTGAAAAGACTGAAAACGCAAGATATATTCCTTGTACCGAGTGCATGGACCTTACAGTCCAGCGTTTGTCTGCAACTAATGCTAAAACCAATTAAAAGCCCAATGGAAAAGCCAACAGCTGCATTAAGTGTTCCATGCTGCTGTTCTGCAGTAATATTTGTCAAAATTGCATATTTAAGAAAAAGGAAAATAAATGATTAGTTATAAGTTATTAGAATTATTTTGTATTGCTTTTTTATTATTATAGTCGGATTAATATATATTCTCACAAAATTATTATTATTTTTTCCCCAACATGTACTATGTACCGGTACTAAATGTAATGGTCAAAAAAAAAACAATTATATATATTTATATTTAACAGCATTACAGATGCATTATGTAATGGTCCAGTTGCTATGGCAACAGTGATGCTCACTGCTCAGTGTCCTCTGTTCTCCTGGACGTCAGGTTTGTCTCGACTCTGCTTAATGGATGGAGAAAGTGCATAAACTGTTTTAAAGTGGTTCAATCTCACATCCAGATCAAATTTCACTTCAAAATCAAATGAGCATCAAATTATATGCGTTTTGCATCACAGATGAAGTTTTTAGTGCATAGCTGTAGTATGCAAAATCTCCGCTGACCTTTGACCTGTGCTGCAGGTGTGTGATGAACGGAGACTCCGGTGCAGGGGTGGTGACGGCCCCACCGCCCACTAACCCCCCTCATAAGGAGCGCTACTTCGACCGCGTGGACGAGAGCAGCCCGGAGTACCAGAGAGAGAGGAACATGGCACCAGACCTGCGGCAGGACTTCAACATGATGGAGCAGCGCAAGAGAGTCTCCATGATCCTGCAGAGTCCAGTGAGAGCGCACACACACACACAGTCACAGTCACAGATACACACACATTAGCAGCTGACTTAAGAGCTGTAGAGTCTGTATTCATATAGCTGATGGTTTTATATTCATCATTTAGTAATTAGTAACGCTAAAGCAATAGTAAGGATTTAAGGAACAATACACAATAAGCAGTCTTATTAAATTTTAACAAAGGTTGTTGAAATCATGCGTCATGTTTAGCCATATCTAGAATGAGATGCTGCTAGCAGCCGTGTGGTTCTGGTTGTGATTGTGTGTTTTGTGTGTTTCAGGCGTTCTGTGACGAGCTGGAGTCTCTGATCCAGGATCAGATGAAGAAAGGGAAGACCCCCACCAGTTTACTGGCTCTGCAGCAGATCGCTGACTTCATGAGCACCAGTGCTCCCCCCATGTACCCCGCGGCCCCCCAGGGAGGCATGGCGGCCCTCAACATGAGTGAGTGTGTAACACGCACACACAGCAAGGGTTTTAAATCATATAATAAGAAAAAAACAGATAGATAGAATAGAAAAGGAATAAAGCAAGCTAGTGTTGGAGATCTTTTGATAATTGTATAATAAATAAAAAGAAAACAAATAGAATGCAAAAAGATTAGAGAAGTTAGATTTTAAGAAAACAAGCAGTAAATAAATAGTGCCAGTTCGTAATAAAGAATATAATTAGAAGGGAGAGATGTGTAACCATTAAATATTATATATAAATGTATATATTGTGTGTGTGTTTTATGGCTACTATATTTACTATCATTAATATACTATAATAGTTTGTATTATTTTGAGTTAGTGTATGTATTTATATATACGTGTGTGTGTGTGTGTGTGTGTATATATATATATATATATATATATATATATATATATATATCCATTTTTATTTTAATTTTAGTTATTTTTTTTATTTATTATTTTTTTAATGTGATTTTAAAATACTACATTGAAATATACAGTTTAAATAACGTTAAAATATATTGTTGTTCAAGTTAAACTAAATTAAAATTAGAAATGCTGAATTTGCTTAACTAAAATAAGAGGTTTCATTTTGTTTACTTTTATAATTACAATAAATGGCAAAACAGCCCTAATATAATATTTTGAGTAAGTTTTTATATTTTCCATTTTGATTTTAATCTTAATTTTAATTGTTTTGTTGTTAACTAACTAAAATCACCTTTATTAAAAATATTTAGGGTTTAAGTTTGATTTAATGATAAAAACCTTGTTTTAGAGTAGTTTTTTCCTTACTGAAAGTAAAATATATTCAACAACTTTAGTCTTAAAAAAAAAACATCCACACCAGTATTTTATTATTATTTATTTTTTAATGTTCAAATGGCACTGCAGCTCTAACAGATGTGTGTGTGTGTGTGTGTGTGTGTGTGTGTTTTCTCTGTGTGTGTGTGTGTGTGTGTGTGTTTTCTCTGTGTGTGTGTGTGTGTGTGTGTGTGTGTGTGTTTTCTCTCTGTGTGTGTGTGTGTGTGTGTGTGTGTGTGTGTGTGTGTGTGTGTTTTCTCTGTGTGTGTGTGTGTGTGTGTGTGTGTTTTCTCTGTGTGTGTGTGTGTGTCTCTGTGTGTATCTGTGTGTGTGTGGGTGTGTTCAGGTTTGGGGATGGTGACTCCAGTGAATGATCTGAGAGGTTCAGACTCCATTGCTTATGACAAAGGAGAGAAGCTCTTGCGCTGTAAACTCGCTGCGTTTTACCGCCTGACCGACCTCTTCAGCTGGTCTCAGCTCATCTACAACCACCTGACGGTGAGTGTGTCACAAATACATACATGTGACATGTGAGAAACTCCAGTCAAACCTCTCTTCCTGTGTCTCCTCAGGTCCGGCTGAACTCTGAACAGGAGCGTTTTCTGATTGTCCCTTTCGGGCTTCTGTACAGTGAAGTCACTGCCTCCAGTTTGGTAACCCGGCCTTTAGTTTCCTCAGTCATCCGGACATCAGACGATAACAGCTGACAGATATTATCCTGCAGTGTGTTTCTTCTGTATTGAGCAGGATTGTGTCCTCAGGTGAAGATTGACCTGCAGGGGGAGATTGTGGACCGAGGCAGCACTAATCTGGGAGTAAATCAGGCCGGATTCACCCTCCACTCCTCCATCTACGCTGCCCGACCCGACGTCAAGTGCATAGTGCACATCCACACAGCCGCTGGCGCCGCGGTACCAATTATATTAGCATTTTAATTTGATCATATTATATTTGTAGCAATAGCCAAAAAAACATTGTATGGGGCAAAATTATAGATTTTTCTTTTAATGCCAAAAATCATTAGGATATTAAGTAAAGATCATGTTCCATGAAGATATTTTTACCGTTAATATATCAAAAACTTAGTAATATGCATTAAGTATTCATTTGAACTACTCTAAAGACGATTTTCTCAATATTTCAATTTTTTGGCTCCCTTAGATTCCAGATTTTCAAATACACTTTAAAATATTTCATAATGTACTTTTGTCTGTTATTATATTTTGAGGTGCATTTTGTCTCATTTCGGATTAATAAACAAATTAATAAATGAATGAATGAATAAAAATACAATGAAATCAACGCATCTATTAAATTAAGTTTATCAAAATTAGACATTAAATATTTTTAAATAGTTTTTATATTTTTAATTTTAATCTTAAAATTTTAATCTTAAATTAAACTCTTCAGTATTTGTCAGTATTTTACTATGTTATATTTTAGTTACTTAAGTAATTCAACTTAAACTAAACAAAAGTTAGACATTTTGCCTTGGCAACTAACAGAATTACTTTTATTTATTTATTTTATTTAACAGACGTGTATTAGTGGACAAAATTAAATTATAAAATATTATATATAATAAATAAATAGTGCAAAATATATTTATTCATGAATTTATTAAAGTTCATTAAAATCAAATGAGACAAAATGCACATCGAAATAATATAAAATTAATGTATTAAATATATAATATATAAAAACAATGAAATAAGAGTATAAATACATTTGCAATAAATAAAGTATGCACTATTTATTTATACACGTATTTTAATTAATAATTTATTAAATTTATTAATATGAAATAAGTAATATAAAATACAGTAGTTTTTTTTTTATATTATAGGAAATGTTGCAATAAAAAAAATGTGAGGCCATAAATGTTGCAATGAAATAAAAGCATTTTGCACTATTAATTTATGCTCTAATTTCATTCTATTTCTTTTTATTGATTTTAAAGTTCATTAAAATGAAATGAGACATCAAATGCACCTCGAAATATTAAACTATGAAATATTATATTTAATAAAATAAGAGCATAAATAGTGCAAACTGCATTTAAGTGCAGCATTTGATTTTTGGTTTTAATTTCGTCTGATTTAAGCATATTAAGAGTTTTAATATTTTGCGTTCCAGGTGTCTGCAATGAAGTGTGGTCTGCTGCCCATTTCCCCCGAGGCTCTGTCTCTGGGCGAGGTTTCATACCACGATTACCACGGTATCCTGGTGGACGAGGAGGAGAGCGTCCTCATACAGAAGAACCTGGGGCCCAAGAGCAAGGTACCACAAATACACACCGAGTTCTGCATCATCTGATGTTAAAACACAATGCCAGAAGTGATGATTAAAATGCATGTCCAAAACAAACTCCGTTACAAATCAAAGGTCTGATCACTGTGAAAATAGACCGGATATTAAAGAGGTTGAGTATATTTTATTGGAATTTATGATGGTTTGTGTGTTCAGGTGTTGATTTTGAGGAATCACGGTCTGGTGTCTGTTGGAGAAACAGTCGAAGAGGCATTTTACTACATTCACAACCTGGTCACAGCCTGCGAGATTCAGGTAACCCTCCAGTTAAACATACACTATAAATATCAGCGGTCGCTCTGTATCTGCAGTAATGCGTCGAGATGTAAATGATCCGCACATATAACACAGTGACTGAGAGCTGAAGAAATCAAGGCTCCTCAGAAGATGTGAGATGTTCTGGAGGCTTGTGAAGATCATTCCTCCGCTGAGGAACAGTGAAAGTAAAGCTTCTGGAAACAAACGCTCCTCAAAAGATCAGATTTGAGACTCTAAAACATGATTTACTGGACTGAAGCAGCTCAGCTTTACTTGATTCTCCATCAGAGTACATCTGGAGATATTACTGACCTTTACATGATCACAATCAGGAAAGATTTGAGTCGAGCTGAAGCTGGAGGCTTGTTGTTTAGCTGGGCGCTAATGTTTTGTGGTCTGATATTACAGGTGCGCACCCTCGCCAGTGCAGGAGGTCCTAACAACCTAATAATGTTGGACCCGAGCAAGTATAAATCCCGTCCTCGACACCTCGAGCCGCTCGGAGACGAGTCCAGCTCACACCCCAAGTGGCAGATCGGGGAGCAGGAGTTTGAGGCTATGATGAGGATGCTGGATAATCTGGTAGGTCAGAGGTCAAACTCTTCTCTCTTTGCCTCTCTGTTTGATTCGAGATGTGACGTGCGTCTCTCTCCGCAGGGATACAGGACCGGTTATCCGTACCGCTGTCCTGCGCTGCGTGATAAAGCAAAGAAGTACAGTGATGTTGAGACTCCCCCTTCAGCCACAGGTTACTCGTACGCCGAGGACAGTGACTCGGGTGTGCGCTCCCCGTTAAAGCACAGCTTCCAGCGACAGCCGCGGGACAAAACTCGCTGGCTAGCCTCCGAATCTGCAGAAGAGGGGCAGGACGGCAGCACTAGCCCCAAGGCGAAGACTAAGGTGTGGACGAACATAACACACGATCACGTCAAACCCTTGCTGCAGTCTCTCTCGTCCGGTGTCTGCGTGCCAAGCTGTATTACCAACTGCTTGGTCTGTGCCAACCTTATTGTTCATAGTTCAGAAACGTAGCGCTACAGAGCTAGCGAGGGCAGCTGGTTAGCACCCCAACACCGAGGCACAAAACACACTCATTCAAGGGGTTTCGGGTGTGTTTGCACAAAGGTCTCACAACCTTTCCTCTTGCAGATATAGCTTTTTCTTCCTCTCCAGTGTTTTGGGCAGCTGATTTCTTAAGGCAGAACTATCATTTATTTACCTTTAATTTACTCTTAATTAACCTTATTTAAAATGAATGGATACCACTAGTGCTGGACGGTTAACCGGTTCATACCGAAAACCGGTGTATATTTTTGTTGCGATGTTAATTTTGAATATACCGCCAAACCGGTGTATTTAATTACTCAATGTTCGGAACGAAGGTTATGCTGCGCCGCGGCCGCGCGACACTGTTTCTGACGGACCCTTTACAATGTTGCACTTCTAAGCAGCGACTGCGAGGCGTGGTGAGGGTAAACTAAGCAGTGCTCTGGTGTTACGTTATAACGCCTGTTTCACGCAGTGCATATTAGCGGATTCCAGCTGCACGAGGTTGCGGTCAGGGTGTTCAAGGACCGGTGCGTCTGCAGCAGTGCAGCGATTGTTAACGTACTGAGTCTACTTTTGCTTTGCTGCAGGCGCTGAATTAAAGTGAAAGTGCATCAGGGCTGCACGATATTGGGAAAAAATGACATTGCGATATTAAATTTTTCTGCGATTTATATATTGCGATATGAAATCTAATCAAATTTTTTCTTACAAACAAAAATGGGGTGAGCACACTTACATTCTCATTTAAAATGATTTAAACATCGACACCATCGTGTCAATTGATTAATATGCACGAGGGAGAGAGAGCAAGACAGCGTTCGTGTTGTTTGAAGACTGTCTCTCTCTCTCTCGCGCGCGCTCTCTATCTCTCTCTCGCGTGCGCTCTCTCGCTCTATCTCTCTCTCGTGCGTGCTCTCTCGCGCGCTCTCTCTCTCTATCTCTCGCGTGCGCTCTCTCGCTCTATCTCTCTCTCGTGCGCGCTCTATCTCTCTCGCGTGCGCTCTCTCGCTCTATCTCTCTCGCACGTGCTCTCTCGCGCGCTCTCTCTCTCTCTATCTCTCTCTCGCGTGCGCTCTCTCGCTCTATCTCTCCCTCGTGCGCGCTCTATCTCTCTCTCGCGTGCGCTCTCTCGCTCTATCTCTCTCTCGCACGTGCTCTCTCGCGCGCTCTCTCTCTCTCTCGCGTGCGCTCTCTCGCTCTCTCTATCTCTCTCTCGCGTGCTCTCTCGCGCGCTCTCTCTCTATCTCTCTCTCTCGCGCGCGCGCTCTCTCTCTCTATCTCTCTCTCTCGCGCGCGCGCTCTCTCTCTCTATCTCTCTCTCGCGCGTGCTCTCTCTCTCTATCTCTCTCTCTCGCGCGCGCGCGCGCTCTCTCTCTCTATCTCTCTCTCGTGCGCGCTCTCTCGCTCTATCTCTCTCGCGTGCGCTCTCTCGCTCTATCTCTCTCTCGCACGTGCTCTCTCGCGCGCTCTCTCTCTCTATCTCTCTCTCTCGTGCGCGCGCTCTCTCTCTCTATCTCTCTCTCTCGCGTGCGCTCTCTCGCTCTATCCCTCTCTCGTGCGCGCTCTATCTCTCTCTCGCGTGCGGTTTTTTGGCTAGGTTTAAAACAAGAAAAAGAGCACTTTTAGATAAAAAAGGAAAGTGTTGGTGTACGTAAGTGTTACTGGACTGGAGGAAAAAAACACTGATTGAAATCTACAGATGCAAATAGATAAAGTGATATGAAACGAACACTTAAATGTGCATCTTGGACCAGTTGTGAATGATTTAAACATCGACACCATCGTGTCAATTGATTAATATGCACGAGGGAGA
The DNA here is from genome assembly GCF_963082965.1 of Carassius carassius. Taxonomy (NCBI): domain Eukaryota; kingdom Metazoa; phylum Chordata; class Actinopteri; order Cypriniformes; family Cyprinidae; genus Carassius; species Carassius carassius. The sequence goes on from NC_081801.1 coordinate 610,500, forward strand.
GAGAGCAAGACAGCGTTCGTGTTGTTTGAAGACTGTCTCTCTCTCTCTCTCGCGCGCTCTCTATCTCTCTCTCGCGTGCGCTCTCTCGCTCTATCTCTCTCTCGTGCGTGCTCTCTCGCGCGCTCTCTCTCTCTATCTCTCGCGTGCGCTCTCTCGCTCTATCTCTCTCTCGTGCGCGCTCTATCTCTCTCTCGCGTGCGCTCTCTCGCTCTATCTCTCTCTCGCACGTGCTCTCTCGCGCGCTCTCTCTCTCTCTATCTCTCTCTTGCGTGCGCTCTCTCGCTCTATCTCTCTCTCGTGCGCGCTCTATCTCTCTCTCGCGTGCGCTCTCTCGCTCTATCTCTCTCTCGCACGTGCTCTCTCGCGCGCTCTCTCTCTCGCGTGCGCTCTCTCGCTCTCTATCTCTCTCTCGCGTGCTCTCTCGCGCGCTCTCTCTCTATCTCTCTCTCTCGCGCGCGCGCGCTCTCTCTCTCTATCTCTCTCTCGCACGTGCTCTCTCGCGCGCTCTCTCTCTCTCTCTATCTCTCTCTCGCGCGCGCGTGCGCGCTCTCTCTCTCTATCTCTCTCTCGCGTGCGCTCTCTCGCTCTCTATCTCTCTCTCGCGTGCGCTCTCTCGCTCTCTATCTCTCTCTCGCGTGCTCTCTCGCGCGCTCTCTCTCTATCTCTCTCTCGCGCGCGCGCGCTCTCTCTCTCTATCTCTCTCTCGCATGTGCTCTCTCGCGCGCTCTCTCTCTCTCTCTATCTCTCTCTCTCGTGCGCGCGCGCGCTCTCTCTCTCTATCTCTCTCTCGCGTGCGCTCTCTCGCTCTATCTCTCTCTCGTGCGCGCTCTCTCGCTCTATCTCTCTCTCGCGTGCGCTCTCTCGCTCTATCTCTCTCTCGCGTGCGCTCTCTCGCTCTATCTCTCTCGCACGTGCTCTCTCGCGCGCTCTCTCTCTCTCTATCTCTCTCTCTCGCGCGCGCGCTCTCTCTCTCTATCTCTCTCTCTCGTGTGCGCTCTCTCGCTCTATCCCTCTCTCGTGCGCGCTCTATCTCTCTCTCGCGTGCGGTTTTTTGGCTAGGTTTAAAACAAGAAAAAGAGCACTTTTAGATAAAAAAGGAAAGTGTTGGTGTACGTAAGTGTTACTGGACTGGAGGAAAAAAACACTGATTGAAATCTACAGACGCAAATAGATAAAGTGATATGAAACGAACACTTAAATGTGCATCTTGGACCAGTTGTGAATAGCCAAAATATCAAAATTGACCAAAACAGACCGTGTCGGGGTTCTTTCCAGCTGCTCAGTGCATGCTGTGTTGCATGGTTGATCAGATGCATTGTGGGTCTTCTCCTGGAGGACCAGGAGGGCGTGGCATGTGTAAAGTGGGTGTGGCTAATCCCTTCAGCAGCTGCTATTGGTTTCCCCCGTTTCTGTTGTTGTTTGTTTCAGTTATTGCTTTATTTCGCATCTTTTGTAAGCGTTTTAATGGATCCGTTAACTCCATTTGAAGTCTCTTCAGAGCATTTTCAGAATGAATTTGAAGAGAGCCATTTGTTTTCACTACAGTAGAAGACCTACAGTACAGACTTTTATGCTTTTTAGTAAAAAAACTGTCTTCTGTCTCGCTTCAGAAGCATCGGAAAGCTTTTAAGTGAATTTAGCATATTGATATGACTATATTTTCTTGCATAGAGAAAATAAAACAGATTTTTAGGACCCTTAAGATGCATCAGTATTTGCAGTGTAACATTTAAGCCCGTTTTGTTGTATTTCTGCTTCTGGCGACTATGGAAATGTGCTGCTTAATTGCCATGAAATTAATGTCGTAATTAAACTAATGCTTCAGAAAACTAGCTTAATTTTTTGGGAGAAGAAGATGATCTGCTTATGTTGTTGCTTGGCTTTTGATGACTCCATGTTCTTTCTTTAAACTGCTTTAAAACATTTGTGTTGGCTTTTTAATTTCTGTTCTTTGTGTAATGAGTTTCCTTGTCTTTTTCCTGAATTGGATTGACATTTTCTTGACCTCTTCCCGTGCATGAGTGTATTGTAACTGTCAAAATCATCCAAAAAACAAAAGGAGAAGCCTTGGTTGATGAGTGGTTGTTAACTCTCCGAACGATTGTCTCTAGTTTGGGGAGAGCGTGTTGTGTTGTGGGGCTCTAATCGTGATCAGTGAGTATTTCATGTTTACCTGTTCATCCCATGTGCCCTGGTTCTCCATGACTTTTGGTTCCTTGATTAAAGCTTTATATCATTTTGGTAAAAGCAAGTAACTCATGCTATTCTTACCCAGACCAAACGCCAACTAGCTTTGCTTTGAAAATATTTATTACTTGCTGACCATCTGAACATCTTTATTTGAAATTTAAAGTCCATTAACTCTATGCATCAGAGCTGTGAGGAAACCTCACAAACTTTAAGCTGAAACCTGTGTGTGTGTGTGTGCGCGTGTGCGTGTGTGTGTGTGTGTGTGTGCGCGCGTGTGCGTGTGTGTGTGTGCGCGTGCGCGTGTGTGTGTGTGCGTTCAGGGTTTTACATTAATCTTCCCAGATACTGGACTTAAAGACAAGCACAACGTATCATTCATATCTTACCTCTACTATTAAATTGGACTGTGACAGCTGTTAGTTTAAAAAAATATATGCCTTAATATACTCGTCTGTAACTTCTTTCGACAATTTTAGTTAGTGTGTTTTTTAGTTAGTTGTTTAGCAAATTGTATTATGACCTAAGTCATGAGAAATTAATTTATATAGTGCTTTTCACAGTGCACATTGTCACTATGCAGCTCAATATTGAACAATATTGCAGCAGTAATCTCTTAAATGCATCAATATTGCATTTGTGTGCGTGCGTGCGTGCGTGCGTGCGTGCGTGTGTGTGTGTGTGTGTGTGTGTGTGTGTGTGTGTGTGGTCCGAGCGGTCCATACAGAAGTGACTAAAACTGTAATTGATCGACCGGCCGCTTGAGGCTGGCTGCAAAAGGGAGTCAATCCCATAGACTCCCCATGTTAAAATACCCAACTTTACAGCAGGAAAAAATATGTTTACAGCCTGGTGCAAAAAAATATTCTGGTCTAAATAACTAATTTTGCCCTTCATGACAACTGTGAAGGGGGTGAATTTTTTTTATAACTCATCCGTTTAATTATATTGAGCCTTAAAGTTCTGCATTGTTAAGGGATGGGCCACTTGAGTGACAGGTAGATTAGCGCTGCTGTCACCGCCGTCGTGCTAGGTGGGCGTGGCTTCAGCAACTAGCTCCCGCCTTTTTGCCTATTTTTGATTACTGACGCACGGTGACGCGCCGCCAAGATGGCTCCGCCCCGCTCCGCCCACTTTTGGTTTCAAAAACTCTCTTCAGAAACCTATGGGTGCCGTCATGGACACTACGTCCATGTTTTCATACAGTCTGTGGTGTGGTCCTGTTACACTAGCTGAAGGGGTTTTCTGTCTGTCCACTCACTGTCTAAACACAAGAACAGTTTCTATCTCCACCTCACACCCTCCTCCCTCATGATCCATCATCCTCTTAAATATTCTGTTGTTCTCTATCTGTGCTCTTTTCTTTCTTTTCTTTTAGCCTTTTCTCTCCTTACTATACGCCCAACAGCAGTATCAATGATGATGAGGATACTGGCTGCTGTTTCACTGATGTTAAATATAGATTATAGAGATGTATAATCACATTTATAATGTGGTGATTGTCAATACATGCAGATTCCAAGTTTATCTTAAGATAAAATGTACTACTAAACTGTTTAAGAATTTGAATTTATAATTTGTGTGTTATTGTGATGCACAAGGAGTTTTTTCTAAATTACCCAAAGCAAAGTGTACATCATCATTGGTTCGTTGCTCAGTGGACTGTTATAATTGACCAATTATGTTTGTGTTTGAGAGGCATGATTTCACCATTTTTATATTTAATTTGAGTTTTTATTTGAGGTTTTCTTTAGTTTTGGTTGATTTGAATGGCTCTGTTTTGATAATTTCAGTGGACTAAGGAGGACAGTCTCCGACAGGCTGCTGTGGCCAATCAGTTCGTCCCGCTGAACACCAACCCCAAAGAGGTCCAAGAGATGCGCAACAAGGTATCGTGTAGATTTAAGACATTTCACTGACGACAATACAGGAGTGGTTCACCCAGAAATGTAGAAATGCAGCACTGCATCAGTGTCTCATCAATGGATGCTCTGCAGTGAATGGGTGCCGTCAGAATGAGAGTATGATAAAAACATCACAATAATCCACAGCACTCCAGTCCATCAGTGAACATCTGGAGAAGACAAAAGATGAAAAAAAAAATCCAGCATTAAGATGTTTTTAACTCAGATACAGAGTCTATAATCCATAATAACACTTCCTCCAGTGAAACAGTGTTCTGGTCTGAATCAGGAGAGAAATCTGCACAGATCAAGCAGCGGTTAAACAGCTCTAAACAAATGTGTCTGGATTTTTCTCTTTCTTTTTTACTGATGCAATGCTACATTTCTCCAAATATCAAGACAGTCTGAGGTTGAACACATTTTCAGCAAACTCTAATTTCTGAATTAACTATTTCTTTAATTGTATTGACCATGTTTTTTCCTTCCTCAGATCCGTGAGCAGAACCTGCAGGACAAGAAGACGGCAGGTCCACAGTCGCAGGTGCTCACAGGTGCCATGGTTGACCGCTCTTATGTCCAGGTGAGTCCGCACACTTCTCTTCTTCCCATTAGATCCAGCACATTGTGTTCCTGTGTGTATAAACCTTGAACTGTGTCTCTGACCCCAGAGAGTGACTCTATGGGACGAGAGAACACCACACGATCAGTAAGCCACAGCTGGGTCCATTTTCATTCATTTTGATTGGTTTGCAGTGCCAAGTTTGCCCTTTTTCTTCCGTTTTGTTGTATTCATTGATTATAATCGAAACTTAACAGGATGATACTGTTGTGAAATTACTCTTAACACATGCAATAATAATTCTGCATGTCTCTCATGATGTTTGCTGACCCTAGCTGCCAATGTATTACCATCTGGAGTTTTATTAAAAGTAATTAATTATTTATTTATTTTTAGTAGTTCTGGAAGTTATTTTTCCTTTGTTGATTTTCCCAATAAAAATATTTGTTATTTTTTAAAACAAGTTAAAAAGTTTATATATATATATGTGTTTGGATGCCAATATGTCACACACATAAGGTCAGATTTGTGTGCTTTTGTAACTTTTGACTAAGGTCTGTGCTGGGATTTTGCGTTTCAACAAATGGTTTTATAATAAAAGGTGTCAGGTCCAGCCTCTTATTGGATGACCCTGTTGAACTCTTTAACTCTTGATCTTTTGTTGTAAATATACACCGCTCAACCTGTGTTTGTCTCTATCTTCTGTTGTCCTGCAGGGGGAGCTAGTGACCGCGTCTAAAGCCATCATTGAGAAGGAGTACCAACCTCGTGTCGTGGTCAGTAAAACTGGACCGAACCCCTTCAACAAGCTCACAGACCAGGAGCTGGACGAGTATCGCAAGGAAGTGGAGCTCAAACAGAAAGGCACAGAAGGTAAAAACACACAAATACTGTCCAATCAACACACTTCTCCTCGCAGAAACTGATGCGGATGCAAACAATGACCTGTGATCAGATATATATGTTTATGTGCATCCTCAAAAGTTTAGGGTAGGCATTAAATATTTATTGCTCACCAAGGGTGCATTTATTGGATGAAAAAGTGTAATGTGTTTCTGTGATGCTCCGCTGTATTTCCAGCATCATTCCTCCAGTCTTCAGTGTCACATGATCTTCAGAAATCATGACAATATGATGAAACAAATCAAGAAACATTTCTGATTATTAGCAATGTTGAACGCATTAATGTTTCTGTTGAAACCGTGATACACTTTATCTTTCAGGATTCACAGATGAATAGAAAGTTCAAAAGAACAGCAATTATTTAAAAATAGAAAGCTTCTGTAATATTATAAAAGTCTTTACTGTCACTTTTGATAAATATAATGCATCCTTTATTTATATAAATAAATAATAATATTTTATGATCATATATTTTTTTTTAAGTAATGTCGGCCAAACAAATTAGCTTTTTGTGCCAATTTTCGGATATATTGCGCGTGAATCCTGCGCAGTCCTCCAGCGCCCTCCACTGGTTTGGAGAGAAACTGTTGTACTGCATTCAGCACAGGTCGAAGGAGTCCAGACTCCAGACGTCACATCCACACAGGACAACGATGATCCACAGGCCACTGCGACCCCCCCGCCCTCCACAATCCCCAGCCGGGGGACAGAGTCGGGTCGGGACAGCCCTGTAGATCCTCCAGGATCCCCTCACAAGGAGTTCCACTCGGCCGTGCTGAGAGCTCTGGGCTGTGATGTTGAGTGTGAGCCGTCTGCAGGTACCTCCTGTGGAAGCAGCTCTTTCTGGGTTCACTCTGACTTCGCTGGGCTCTTTCTTTCTTCCTGCCTCTCGCTGTCCCTGGTTTCGAACCTTGGTGGTCCAGTACTCCTGTCTGTATCCGTCCCACCCTTCTCCCGTCCCACTACACCCTGCTCTGGATCTGTGAATGGAGACTGTCACCCTCGTCCGCTCTTACAGTCTTCTGCACTGAAGGTCACATTGAAGTGGGATTGATGCTCTTTAATAAACCTGTCTGGGGGGTCTCTGAATCTGAACCGGTTTCGACTCGATATTGATGGTGAAACTCTGTTACTTTGTTTCATGGTTCTTCGGTGGTCTTCCTTTTTACTTTATAATGCAGATAAATGTTACATCATGTCATGATGTTATATCAATAAATTATGATACACTGTTAATCATTTATAATGATTTATTAGATCAGAAAGAATAACATTTATATAGTGTTTTAAGTGTCATTAATATACTTTTTTTTTTTTGTAAAATATTTTGAATTAGTATTAAATATCATCCGTTTTTTAATTTTATTGACTTTCTAATATTTTTGTAAATTTTTTGTCAAATTCAAGTATCATCAATATACTATAAAAGTTTTTAGTAATATTCTAAATTAGTGTTTATTTTTATATTATCCATTTATTATTTCTAATTTAGTTTTAGTATGTAAACTTGAAGTAACAAATTATTATTTTTGTTTGTTTGTTTTAGTTCATGGTGACTGAGTTTGATGTTAACAGACCTGTATTGAATCATCTGCTGATATATTTGATCAGTTTTGATGCTTCTGTCTCCTGAAAGAGTGCATTACTCGTCTCAGTTTGACACATTTGATCATATTTACATGCATTGCACTGGTTTTCTTCCCCTTCACTCAGTGTCTAGAGTGCATTGCCTCTATGAGGGCTTTGGTATTATCTACTTTTGCAGCATGTCACTTACTTTCTTTAAATGTTTCTGGTGTTTTGATGCCAGATCAGTATATTTGAGCAGGTTTCTGATCTGTAAAGATGCTTGTGTTCTGTAGGTCAGACACCGGAGACTGAAGAGGAGAATGTTCCCCGCTCACCTGTGCCTGTGGAGGAAGGTATGAGCCCACACTTAATGTCTAATGTGTCTTTGTTCGTTACTTAACACTTTTAGACATTTATCGCTGTTTGTAATAACAGCCCAAAGGGTATGCATGCATGTTTTGTTTTTGTTTACCCTCATAATTATAAAAGAATCTGGCTTGACACTGATGTTATCATGACAGCTGATTGAAATCCATTTTAATGGAAGATAAATGACAAAAAAAAAATATTCTTAAGAATAATTTTAAAGCTCGGGTAAAAAAAAAAGTTTATACATTTAAAAAAAAAAATTATTGTACCCTTTTTTTTTTTTTTTTTTTTTTTTAGGAAGCAATTTTTTAATTTAGGTTTTATTCTACCCTCTTGGTCTTTATTACTGTGGATTACACCCATTTGATCAAAATAGGAGCTATGTTATGTTGATTATATAATAAACACTGCTTTATATGTGGGTATGCACCAACATTTTCACCTTTTTGACATTGGTGCCAATAATTAATAAGAGAATTATTTTAATTATATTGGCCAATAATATACATTTATATTATTTGCCTTTTAAAAAACATGTAAAACAAAAAGTTAAATTGAATATAATTTCTTCTTTAATTCAGGTGTAATCCGTTCTCAGAAATGCATCGTCGGTCTTAAATGTCCTCCTTCATTCTTCATGCTCATTTCTCTAGGGTCTTTAAGGATGGCTCAGAACCGTTCTTTACTTCCAGTGCTCTTTGTCTCTCTTCAGGGTTTCTGTTAGTTTCTTTCTAATTTAACTCAGTGGCTGTGATTTGATCTGCATAGACATTCTCTCTCTACTTTTGCTTTTTCTTCTTCGTGGCTGCATCACAATCAGGAGATGGAAATGCAAAAGAGTACCTGTTACCATAGTAGGTACCCCACCTCACACACACACACACACACACACACGCTTGATTCTTCTGTCCCGCTGCACGCCTTTAGCTCACTCCTCTGCTGTGTAACTCTCATCTTCTGTCCTCACGTTCCTCTGGGCTTCATCTGTTGTGAGGGATGATCTGCTCCGCTCCAGTAGAGACATACACCGCAGTAAAACGGGCTGCAAACGGCACGAAACACATTTAACTTATATAATGTGAATTATTTTATCCACATTTGATTGGATGTTAATCATTTAGAGTTTTACATTATTGGTTAATTTTACTTTTCAGTAATGTCACAATTCAAAAAAAGAAAAAAAAAGTAAATAAAAATACAAGTCATTTTAAGGAGGAGGTTAATAGAATGTAATGACTTTTTTAAATAGATAAAATTCCATAAAATAACATTTAAATGTTTATAATTTCAACTAAAAAACAACAACCACATAAATTCATACAAGGAGGTTAATAAATGTAACACATATTTTTATAAATAAATAGAATTCCATAAAATAACATTTAACGGACTGATTTGAACAAGATTTGCTTTGATGTAATATGACACAGATTTAAATAGTTTTAAGTTGTTTTAAATAAAATAAAATAAAAATTAAAAAAAAATATTTACTAAAAATGTATTTTATAGAAAAATTAGCAATTTTTTGTAAATTTACATTTAACTTCAATAATGTGACTGAATTTATCCATCAAGATTTTATTTGATTTTAATGTAATTTTTTTCATCATAAGAGAAAGTTAAAATGTAATAGTATTTTTACATTTTAATGCAAAAAGCAATTTTTCCATAACATTTCATTTCTATGACTGATTAATAGGATTTTCTGTTACACCTGACAAACTTTTTGTGAAATTTTTTTCATGGGTAACATTTTGAAGCCTTTATATATAAAGCATTATAACAGTATTCATAATGTATGTTATAATGCATTATAAGCAGTTGTAACCAAAGTTAAAATGCATTCAAATATTTGCAGTTTCTTGTTACGTCTGGAATTGATTGGTTGTGGTGTACTGCATTAAACCTAAGGTGTAACAATGAATAGATGAGTGTTATAGTCTTGTTCTGTCAAAATCAATGCAATACAAAGCTTGATTAATGTATTAAAAATACTTCCTTATAAATGATTCCTGTTACCAAAAATTGGAATAAAAAATCTAACCATAAAAAATAATAATATTCACTGAATTGTGCATAGTAAGACCAAAGACATTTCACCTTATTATTATAGATCTATTAATTTTATTTCATAGGCATATTTGATTTAATATAATTTTTTTCACAGAACACCTGATTGATATGATAATTAAAGTGGATGTTGTTCAAAATGTCTGGAATTCGTGCAATCATGCTAGCAGCAAATCTCTCCCTAGAAACTTCTCCATTTATTCCTCTTTTAACTTCTACAGTATAACAATAAGCATCAAGGATCTTTCATGTCTAGTTTTGCAGAACAGGTAATGTATGAATATTACGCTTCTGCTCTGGCTCTCCATTCAGATGCATAACGTTCCAGCAATCTCTAACGTGTGTATTTCTCGGTTTATGACTGTTGTAGAGGTTAGTTTATCTCTGTAGATGCCAGATATTAGACATGTTTTGTGCGTATGTCCTCATCACTGAGAGCTCAAATGTCTCCTTAATGTATTTGATGCATTTATGATGAAATAAATGCAGGCTTGATGAGCAGAAGAGACTCTTTAAAACATAAAAAATCGTACTGTTCAAAATCTTTTGGATGGATGGATGGATTAATGGATGGTGGGTGGATTGGTGGGTGGATTGGTGGATGGATTGGTGGATGGATGGATTGGTGGATGGGTGGATTGGTGGATGGATTGGTGGATTGATGGATGGTGGATTGATGGATGAATTGGTGGATGGATGTATTGATTAATCGATGGATGGTGGATTGATTGGATGGTGGATTCATGGATGGATGGATGGATGGTGCATGGATTGGTGGATGGTGGATGGATGGTGCATGGGATGGTGGATGGATTGGTGGGTGGATGGATGGATGGATGGGTGGATGGATGGATGGTGGGTGGATTGGTGGATGGATTGGTGGATGGTGGGTGGATGGATGGATGATGGATGGTGGATGGATTGGTGGGTGGATTGGTGGATGGGTGGATTGGTGGATGGGTGGATGGATGGATGAATTGGTGGATGGATGGATTGATTAATGGATGGATTGGTGGATGGATGGATTGATGGATGGTGGATTGATTGGGTGGTGGATTCATGGATGGATGGATGGATGGTGGATGGAAGGATGGATGGTGCATGGGATGGTGGATGGTGGATGGAAGGATGGATGGTGCATGGGATGGTGCATGGATTGGTGGATGGTGGATGGAAGGATGGATGGTGCATGGGATGGTGGATGGATGGATTGGTGGATGGATGGATGGATGGATGGTGGGTGGATTGGTGGGTGGATTGGTGGATGGATTGGTGGATTGGTGGATGGATTGGTGGATTGATGGATGGTGGATTGATGGATGGTGGATTGATGGATGAATTGGTGGATGGATGTATTGATTAATCGATGGATGGTGGATTGATTGGATGGTGGATTCATGGATGGATGGATGGATGGTGCATGGATTGGTGGATGGTGGATGGATGGTGCATGGGATGGTGGATGGATTGGTGGGTGGATGGATGGATGGATGGGTGGATGGATGGATGGTGGGTGGATTGGTGGATGAATTGATGGATGGTGGGTGGATGGATGGTGGGTGGATGGATGGATGATGGATGGTGGATGGATTGGTGGGTGGATTGGTGGATGGGTGGATGGTGGGTGGATTGGTGGATGGGTGGATGGATGGATGAATTGGTGGATGGATGGATTGATTAATGGATGGATTGGTGGATGGATGGATTGATGGATGGTGGATTGATTGGGTGGTGGATTCATGGATGGATGGATGGATGGTGGATGGAAGGATGGATGGTGCATGGGATGGTGGATGGTGGATGGAAGGATGGATGGTGCATGGGATGGTGCATGGATTGGTGGATGGTGGATGGAAGGATGGATGGTGCATGGGATGGTGGATGGATTGGTGGGTGGATGGATGGATTGGTGGATGGATGGATGGATGGTGGATGGATGGATGGATGGATGGTGGGTGGATTGGTGGGTGGATTGGTGGATGGATTGGTGGATGGATTGGTGGATGGTGGGTGGATGGGTGGATTGGTGGATGGATTGGTGGATTGATGGATGGTGGATTGATGGATGGTGGATTGATGGATGAATTGGTGGATGGATGTATTGATTAATCGATGGATGGTGGATTGATTGGATGGTGGATTCATGGATAGATGGATGGATGGTGCATGGATTGGTGGATGGTGGATGGATGGTGCATGGGATGGTGGATGGATTGGTGGGTGGATGGATGGATGGATGGGTGGATGGATGGATGGTGGGTGGATTGGTGGATGGATTGGTGGATGGTGGGTTGATGGATGGTGGATGGATTGGTGGGTGGATTGGTGGATGGGTGGATGGTGGGTGGATTGGTGGATGGGTGGATGGATGGATGAATTGGTGGATGGATGTATTGATTAATGGATGGATTGGTGGATGGATGGATTGATGGATGGTGGATTGATTGGGTGGTGGATTCATGGATGGATGGATGGATGGTGGATGGAAGGATGGATGGTGCATGGGATGGTGGATGGTGGATGGAAGGATGGATGGTGCATGGGATGGTGCATGGATTGGTGGATGGTGGATGGAAGGATGGATGGTGCATGGGATGGTGGATGGATTGGTGGGTGGATGGATTGGTGGGTGGATGGATTGGTGGATGGATGGATGGATGGTGGATGGATTGGTGGATGGATGGATGGTGGATGGATTGGTGGATGGATGGATGGATGGTGGATGGGTGGATAGATTGGTGGATGGATTGATGGATTGATGGATAGATGGATGATAGATCTGGATGGATGGATGGTTGGTTGGATAGATGGATGGATGGTAGATCAGGATGGATGGATGATAGATCTGGATGGATGGTTGGATTGATGGATGGATGATAGATCTGGATGGATGGATGGTTGGATTGATGGATGGATGATAGATCTGGATGGATGGATGGATGGTTGGATGGATGGTAGATCAGGATGGATGGATGGATGGATGGATGGATGGATGGATGGATGGTTGGATGGATGGTAGATCAGGATGGATGGATGGATGGATGGATGGATGGTTGGATGGATGGTAGATCAGGATGGATAGATGATAGATATGGATTGATGGATGGATGATAGATCTGGATGGATGGATGGATGGTTAGATTGATGGATGGATGTATCTGTGGAATAATCTAAATAACACATAACCTAAAATATGTTTGAGGGTCCTGTATATATTCTGTAAAGCATTAATATTAACTGTTGCTTGAATTGAGATACTAATTTTGCAAACAAAGCTCAGTTTCTCATAATTCAGTCTAAAAACTCTGTTATGTTGATTAGTGCAGATAGTGTTTGTTAATTAGGTTATTGCATTGGGTACCAGTTTGAGAATTAAAGATACAGATTAGTGTCTGTATCTGGACATTGGGATTTAAGTTTTATGGTCCGAGCCGAGATTGTGAGTGCTGGATTTCCCCCTGGACTCTTGAGCCGATCTACAAACTCATCGTTCTCTTCTTCTCCTCCTCCACAGAGGCACAGCAGGAGCAGACGTTTAAAGACGAGAGTGATGACGCCACTTTAAAACAGAACCTCCCCGATCTGACCCCCGACGACGTCTTCGAAGACTCCGCCCTCCCTGCAGAAGACCCTGTCCCCGAGGAGACAGACCCCGCCCCTAAGTCAGAAGGGGAGGAGCCTGTTGCAGGGGACGACACAGCTGGTGATCACGGCAGCGACGAATCGTCCAACAAATCCCCGTCAAAGAAGAAAAAGTTTCACACCCCGTCGTTCCTAAAGAAAAACAAAAAGAAGTCTGAAACCCAGTGAGGAAGCTTTGCTCAGGCCTCTGGCAATAACGCAGTCGATCTTTTATTAAAGATATCTTCAGATCACATCTTTAAACGCCCGGAGAGAAATGTGAGCCAAAATGTGTTTAATTGCAATGAAAATAAAGCCATAATGAAAAATCTTACTTAAGAATTACATTTTTTTTTTTTGACTAAATAAACTTCTTGCGAGAGTCGCCCTTATTCTGTATCTTCACATCTCCTGTTGTAACACACAAAAAAAACACATGAAAAGATTGTTTTAAAACTAGCTGTGACTTTCATCCTGAATTAAAATGAGTGACTTCTGTTTGCTTTTGCTTTTATATATTCATTTTGAGTTATTTTTTTAGCTGTAGGTGGTTTAGTTTTGTTGTAAATTACACTATTGAATGTCTTGTGTGAACAGATGATGATGATGATGATGGTTTGCAGATTCGTACATTGTTAAAATACTCAACAATCCTGAATAATAAAGTAATAATCTTCAAAAACGGACGTCTGGATCCAGCATCTCTGAGTGAATCTCACAAAGAAGCATTCGATTTATATTACAGCCCAAATTTAGAAGAAAAAACAAGCATAAAAGTGACCCATTTGTAAGACCATGAATGCATATACTGTAAATAGTCTAATATACTCATTACAAAAATAAAATCATGAAAATCATAAACCATTTAACATTTACAACAAATACTTAATTACATTATGTATACTTGAAACTTTTACTGTATTGCAGTAATGAGATTTTTTTTTCTTGTTCATATTTCACCCCAAATTTATTTTATTTTTTTTATAAAAAGTCTTTTTAAGATCCTAAGATTTTTTTACCCCCTCTTATTTCACATTTTATCTTGAAATCATCATCACCATAATGCATTAATATCCACTTTGCTGTAATACAATTATGGAAATAAAAAACTTACTTCTAAAAAGACTTTTTTTTGCAGTTATGAAAAATAAATATATACAATAAATACAATATATGGTATTTTATGTTAAAAATAATTTAATAAAATTAAATTAAATGTGGTTTTCAAAATAAGATTTACTTTTTTACTATTACGTTGAATTATGACTTGTATGTAAGGCAGGAGTGCAGTCTGAGTTTGGTTTAGATGCTTCAGAGTGTGACGAAACACTTTTTCTGAGCTCTTGTTTTTCACTTTTCAGCTGATTTATTCATAACCTTAATTTCCAGTTTCTGTTGAATCTCCAAATGCTGTTCTTTTTCCAGAATAATTGTATGTAATACAATTTTAAAACCACATTTTTTATTTGTTTATTTGTAACTATGAATAAACTCCATCTTTAAAAATCAGCCTTGAGTTGATGATTGTTTGATTTATAAAACTGATCTAATACAACTCTAGTTAATGTAGGTAATAATACAAGCATCCTATTGAAATCATAATACATATGTGTCCCTGGAGCACAAAAGCAGTCTGAAGTCTCTGGGGTATTTTTGTAGCAATTTGTAAGGGTCAGAATTATCGATTTTTCTTTTATACCAAAAATCATTAGGATATTAAATAAAGATCATGTTCCATGAATATATTTTGTGAATTTTCTACTGTAAATATATCAAAACTTAATTTTTGATTAGTAATATGCATTGCCAAGAATTCATTTGAACAACTTTAAAAAAAAAAAAAAAAATTCTGCATACTCAAGATTCTAGATTTTCAAATAGTTGTATCTCAGACAAATCTGAAGTTGTAGGAAGCGTGAGCTTGTTGCTGGAGATCTGATAATGGATGTTCAGTCATGATTTACTCTGTTGTTGGTTCAGTCTTTCTTCACTGCTCTGAAAGAGTCCTCTCTAGACTCCAGACGCTGTGGACTTTATGACCAATTAGACACAAACTTCCAGCTTGAAATGTCAGTCGAAGAGGAAACGCTCCGACTTTCCCTCCTTAAGTCCTGCTTGACCTTTGCTGCAGGATTCGTCGTGTAACACAGACCTGCAGCGACCTGCTCTTTAATTTGATTCACACTGATATCATTCCCAGCTTTTGACTTTCCTCTCATGTTTTTCCTTTTCCGTGTTGTTGGCATTTCGTGATCCGCAGGCGTTTTATTCGGTGTGAATGAATCGAGACAGAATCGATCAGAGAGACTGTTTGGGAGTTTAATTTTTACAACGAAATAAAGTCATGCCTTTTGACCTTTCAGTAAGCTGCTGATGTACCTGACCGGCTCTGAAACAAACTTCAGTAGATGTTGAGAAATACCAGCAATTTCTGATTGAAAATAGTAAACCCTACACCGTTTCTCATTCAGTGCAGAGTAAAAAGTTACAAATGTTCATTTAAATATTAATTTGACGAATCATGCTTGACCAATGAGAGACAACATCTGGACTTCTAAGCCCTTTGAAATTAATTTGAGCCAAAAATTATCTGGCATGTGACTTATTAGGATATTTGACTAATAATCATTTATTATCCGCCTCTCTCACTCAATATGTGTGTCTGTGTCCCATTAGAGACTCGACATAGAGTTACTGAATCTCTCTCTCTCTCCCGCTGCATTAGACACATTAGTGTTTTATGTATCCACTTACAGCCGGGTATTATGGGAGCTGAGTAGAAGAGGAAACACACACACACACTCATGAGTTGCATCAGGGTTTGATGAGTGTAATGGATTTGTCTGGTGCTCATTTAACGGCTGGAAGGACAGATGGAAAAACTGATGGATGCATAGACAGTCCAATGTTATTTTACTGTCATTAATATTAAGGATGCACCGATATGGATGCTGATAACGATATAGATATCGATGCGGATACTGATACCAATGCGGATATCAATATAATCACGGATATTGATGCAAATAACAATATCGATACAGATACTGATGCAGATATGAATATCGATGCTAATAACAATACCGATACTGATACCAATATGGATATCGATGCTAATTATGATATCGATACGGAAACTGATACCGATACGGATATCGATGCTAATAACGATATCGATATGTATACTGATACCGATACGGATATTGATGCTAATAACGATATCGATACGGAAACTGATACCGATACGGATATCGATGCTAATAACAATATCGATACGGATACTGATGCAGATATGAATATCGATGCAGATAACAATACCTGTACTGATACCGATGCGGATATTGATGCTAATAACGACATTGATACAGATACCAATGCAGATATGAATATCAATGCTAATAACAATACCGATACTGATACCGATACGGATATCGATGCGGATACTGATACCAATGCGGATATCAATGTAATTACGGATATTGATGCAAATAACGATATCGATACAGATACCGATGCAGATATGAATATCGATGCAGATAACAGTACCAATACTGATACCGATACGGATATCGATGCCAATAACAATATCCATACGGATAACAATGCAGATAAGAATATTGATGCTAATAAGAATACCAATCTGGATACTGATTAGAGCTGTAACAGGACCCGAGCCCGACAAGTACATTTTGATTGACAGCTGTTTAAAAGCCCAAACCCGTTTACACCCGACATTATTCAAATGTGCGCACACACACAGCTCTTTTGCCTTTTGTCAAGAATGAGTCATTTATACATGTTTTAACAATGTATTCGTGACTAACGTAGACTATAGGCCACTTGGAAGTTAGAACAAAGAAATAAAATAAGTCCTCTGTGACATCGTAACATCTCAGCACTCTAAAGAGACATAGGCTCATTTAGCCTTTAAATAGGCCAACGCACCAATAAAAAACAGTCTTTCTTAACAAATTAAATTAAGATGGGTATTTGGCAATGACGAAATTAAGATAAAGGCTCCGCCAGATTTGCTTCGCCACAAGCAGATGATATTTAATAAAAGAATAATGCCAACATTAGCGTATATCTGTCTACATTATGCATTTAAGAATCAATGAACATTTATGACATTTTTTATGTTTGTTAGTATTTTAATTTTAGTAAAAGTTTTAGTATTTTGTTGTGTGTCTTTGTCATTTGTATTAGTTTTAGTTTTTTTTTTTTTTTTCTCTTTAGCTTTTAATTATATTTACTCCAGCTGTAGGTTTTTTTTTTTTTTTTTTTAGTTTTTTTTTTGCATTATTTTAATGAAAGTCTCCTTATTGTAATGCAAGTCTCTGTAATGACAATGACACATTGGGTCTTATTTTCTTTCTTTTTGTTTTGTTTTTAATGAGATTTCCAATAAAACGTTTGGTCCTTCAGTCTGTCACCATGAAGCTGTATTGTGCACTAACTCATGCAGCTTACAGTGAAGTAAGTGAAGAAGATCCAGAGGTGTGTGTTCACTGCTGTGATGTGAGTGTCCTCTAGAGAGCAGTGTGTCTCCACGAGCATCTCACAGCTCTGTTTTCATGGGTTTGCTGACAGCTGTGTGCAAATAATAAAATACAACAAAAATAAAATCTATATAATGTTATTAATGTCAAAAGTCATGCATGCAGTCAAATTCATATTTGGTCATTTGGCTAAAAATACAATTGCATAGATGCTTTTGTCAGATGCTTTCATCCTAAGTGAAGTGCATTGCAGTAAAGCATATATATATAGTGTTTAAAAAAATATATATGATCACCCAGCTCTATATTCAACTATAATGCATGAAGATATTAAGATAAGATATGATGTGAGATTGTTATGGAGATCCACATTTGATGTAATTTTGTTATTTGTATATTTAATATAAAATATATGTGATATTATTATAGACATTTTTTTATTTTATTTTATTTTTTCATTTTTTTATTTTTATTTTTTATTTCTCTGATTCTCTGTGAAGCTGCTTTGAGACACTGTGTGTTGTGAACACTTAAGAATCAGCACACAGTGATGACAAACATCTGTTTAAAGCTGACACGGCTCCGTCTGGTGTGTGTTTGTGATGATGTTTGGTAAGCGTGACGAGCTGAGATCTCAAGTGAGAGTCTCGAGCCGTGTGGAAGGATTCTGGTATCAGGTGTCCAGTAATGATGCTCATCTGATGTGTTTAAAATAGCCCAGCGGTTCTGAGACGGACAGAGCTCTGTTCATCTGTGTTTCTGCTGTCCGGACCGAGACAGCTCGCTTTCAGATAGAGTCTATTTTCAAGATTTATTATTTGTATTTTACTGTATTTTTTTCTTATTAAAGCATTAAAGTCAGACTGCAACAGTTGCGTTTTATGTTGGTTTCCCAGAAACGTTCTAAAATAATATTAGGAGAAAGGCCTCATGCTGTCCCTCCTGTGTTTCTGTGTGAAGTTATTAATGAGACCCACATTTAATTTATTTTTATTTTATATTATTTTATTTGTGATCCACATATTTTATTTGAGATTTTATAAAAATATGAAAAATATGTGAAATTGCTACTGGGACCCATATTTTATTTTATTATTTTATTTGTGATCCACATATTTTATTTGAGATTTTATAAAAATATGAAATATATGTGAAATTGCTACTGGGACCCATATTTTATTTAAGTTTATATTTTATTGGTTTTATATTTTATATAAAATATATGTGATATTATAATGGACATCCACAAGTTTTTATATTTATTTTATTATTTTAATTTAATTGATTATATATGATGTTATTTTAATTATATGTGAAATATTTACTGAGATCCACGTTTTATTTTATTTGTGATCCATATATTTTATATTTTTATTGGCACCGACATTTTATGAAATTTTATATTTTATTGTTTTTATATTTTATATAAAATATATGTGATATTATTATGGATCCACAATTTTTTTATTTTTTTATTTTAATTTAATTTAGTTTTTTTTTTTTTTAATTATATGTGATATTGTTACTGAGATCCACATTTTATGATTATTTATAAAAGTAGTACTATAATATCGTTTTATCTAATTTGATTGATTTATTATTTTAATGTATTTTTTTTATTAATTTAACTGTATGCATTTTTTTGTAATAAATGTCAATATATTTTTATTTACAGAAAGTGTTAATTTTCTCCATGTGATGCCAAAGCCAGAAAACCTTTCTTCTGTATGCTTTAGAAAGATCACAGACAGATATTAAAGCATATGAACATCTTTCGATCTCTGTGTTGCTCTGAGCAAAATTTGCCACTGATTTTTATG
>NC_081801.1:645000-662500 GCF_963082965.1 Carassius carassius
TCACTTTTAAATCATAAACAAGCCCGAAATTTCCCAGGACTCTTATTTTGAAATGTATATACTAATGCGGACTGATCCTTCAGATGTCAGACAAAATATGCATTCTTGCAACTGACTAAAACATATTATATAAAGGTCATAAAGTAGACATTGTCATAATTCATCAACTCGGGTTCATAAGCAATCGTTTGGCATAAATGTGCACTATTAATTGATTGAGAATCACTTTGACGCAGTCTGAAGCACATTAAATCATTAATTAAATCATTCTGACGTTAAATAATCTATAGGCTGTATCACGATTTATGTTTTTCCATCCCCAAAATATAAGACGACTTAAAATTATCATTAAGACATAAAACCCATTTCATGTATTGAAGATTTTCATGACAGTACATTTAAGAAAACTCACCCGGGGGGATTTTGCTTTATTCGCACACGTGCTCCGTAAATACATTTTACATTTCGCGCACATCTGTTTTAATTAGCGACTGAAGCGCGCGTGCGCTGTCTTTGTCTTTGTAATATCCGCGCGTGCGTGCAGCGGGAGAAACCGTTCTCGCGCACACAGAACGAGGGGAGATATAACACTAGTTAATCGATCGCAGATGGTTTCATTATAAAAATACAATAATAAAATCAAAAATGTTTCTCCATATACTTGGGCGGCCGTTAATATACGAGGCGCCCACCCCAGTAAAGTCTATGTGTGGGAAGCATTGCTCACATTCTTCCCATTTTGTGAATGTAGTATATCAGGAATACCTAGAGGGAATTTTATTTAATTTAGACCAATGTCCAATTGGACTCAAGGATGAAAAGATTAGAATTTGTGGTCAAATGTCAAAGGTGACCTCACAGAATACTTTTTATTTGATAATTATGACTAAATTTTACAAAAATGTATTGTCTATGAAGTGACATTGCAATGTTCTGCAAAAACATATTAAGCATTTTCTTTGATTGCCCTTTAAAAATTATTACATATAAACCACATAAAAAACTATAAGAGTTAACCATGGATATTATTTATATAATATTAGAATCAGAAAGAGCTTTATTCCCAAGTATGCTTGCGCATACAATATACAATATTTCATGGTTACTACAACTAAAACCAAGTTATACTGGATACTACAGTAATGATGTAGTAAAACATTGGTTAATTGTAAAACCTTGGTTTCTGCTTAATAGATAAATATGATTAGTATAGTTGTGTTTACTATAGTCATGGTTACTACTTATTACAATATTACTACAGTAAATGCATAGTAAATTTTCAAAAAGGTATAATTTATTAACAAGGATTGACATTATCAATGTCTTAACAACTCTGATTTTAAACAGACATCTAAACAGACTTCTAAATTAGAAGCCCACTTCATTAACTTCACTGTGAGTGTCTTTGTTCATGAACATGCCTCCTCAAGCCTGTGTGAGCACAGCGCAGCAACAGCTAGCTGATCAGCATTTAGACATGTCTCTGTTACCTGACTCACTCTTAAAGTCTGGGGAAAATCACGTTTTTAATCTTGTTTATATGTCTATGTGGTGTTTTAAACAAACCATGTGCAAATTCATAAGACAACACCATTGCTGAGTATTTTCTCCTTAATAAAACTGCAGTGATCTAAAGACAGTCTGAAATCACTGGTGTTTTCATATCATTAACTTAACTATGAGCGCTCTGAAGTGAGAGTCTCAGATAAGTGAGGTTATCCCAGGATATTGTTCTGTTGATATAAAACAGTTGTGTACTTTTAGCAATATAGCAGATGAATTATGTTATTGATGTATATTATGATGTTATGATGAACTATACACCTTTCTCCACTGACGTCTATGATGTTCAATGCGTTTCTGAGGAAGCTGATTTTTAGAAGGCAGACTGAAATTGTGAACACATTGGCTGTTTGATAACGTAGTCAAGTGAAAGGATAACCATATTAAAGATCAATTATCTTTATGTTGTGAAGAGCAATACTATTGTGCAGGGTTTACTAGAGTAATTTGAGTAAAGTTGTGCCAGTGGATCTGAGTTTGTGTGAGACAGTGGAGGTGAATCGCTCACATAGGCCTCTGTGCCTTACACTCACACACACTTTAATGAACCAAGTCAAATTAGGGTTTAGGGTTTAGTGTTAGGGTTAGTCCTTTTGTCCATTTGTAATTTATTATGTGCGGCCTAAATACATGGTACATGATGACATTTTTATTTTAAATACTGCTGTAATTGGATTAACTAAACCCCCTTTTCTGGCACGCTGAACATTTTTATCTGAAACTAATATATAGCAGTTTAAAGGGGAAGGGGAAGTCGTGGCCTAATGGTTAGAGATTCGGACTCGCAGTCCAAGGGTTGTGAGTTTGAGACTCAGTGCTGGCAGGGATACACAATAGTTGTAACGGCTAAGTGTACATCCATATTACTTTGTATTTCTGCTGGTTTTATATAAGCCTAAATACTAGTAACTCAGTGAGTGTATGTAATGAACCTTTCTATCCTCACCTTGGACACATGTTTTATTCATGGTAAGTGTACTACCATGGATACAAATATTTGGCCCTTTCATATGTGATATTTACATAATATATACATTAGTTGCAGAAAGTAATAGTATATCAATAAAGCATAATTCAAATGAGCTACACCTTTACAATCCACACTTGAAAAAGGATTTTCATTAATGCATCAAAAAATATAATTCCAACAATTTCCTTATTCTGAATTGTGCTATACTGAAGTACATACAATGAAATGTAGGTGCATTGTTATTGTACTTTTAAGATATGAATTGTAGTATGTTCATTCATTTACAGATAACTGCAGTAATAAATATCAATTTAATATTGTTCATATTTAATTAAATTAATTATTTAATTATTAATATTAAAAAATATATATTGGGGAATATCATGATACCCTTTGAGCTGCCTTATAAATCAATAAATAAAAAACGACAACAGCAACATCTCTGAGCAGCCCTCAGCGCTCAAAAGTATCGTTCTTAATTGATGGCCCCGCCCCCTGACCTCCAGCTGCACCCAGCGCGTGATTGTGTTCAAGATGAGTGAGCGGAGCAGTGTCCTGGAGCGCTTCAAGAGAAGACTGGAGCGACTGAGAGCTCATCATAATCGATGCGCAGCCTTTACAGTGCAGGTAACACTTTATCATCTTTAAGGTCTCTAGCATTTTTTTAATTTTCGGGGGGGACTTTTTATGATTGGGATGAGGGTGGGGGTTGGTAGAGATCGATCTGGTGGGGAGCCGAATAGAGCATATATATATATATAATCACACACTTTTACCTCACAGGTATGATTTTATGATCCCTGGCATTGATTTTCTTCAGAACTTTGGTGAGTGGGTGGGGTGAGGGGTTTAGAGCACAGGTATGAGTTTATGATCTCAGGCCTCGTGAAGGTTAGTGATGGGGGAGGGGGGGTGTTAGAGATCGCGCTGGTGGGGGGAGGGGTGAGGGGTTTAGAGCACAGGTATGAGTTTATGATCTCAGGCCTCGTGAAGGTTAGTGATGGGGGAGGGGGGGTGTTAGAGATCGCGCTGGTGGGGGGAGGGGTGAGGGGTTTAGAGCACAGGTATGAGTTTATGATCTCAGGCCTCGTGAAGGTTAGTGATGGGGAGGGGGGGTGTTAGAGATCGCGCTGGTGGGGGGAGGGGTGAGGGGTTTAGAGCACAGGTATGAGTTTATGATCTCAGGCCTCGTGAAGGTTAGTGATGGGGGAGGGGGGGTGTTAGAGATCGCGCTGCTTGTACATATTATTTGCCAGCAAAGAAATAACTAGAACTACAGTAAGTTTTAAGAACAAATTAAAATCGAGTAGAAAAGTAATGAATTGCATAATTACTAAGGATGAGTGAACTTGAACTGCAGTAATAACTGACAAGTCACTGAAGGGCCTTTGTATCTTTGTATCAGCTTCTCTGTGACCAAATGATACATTGTCAGTTGTACAGAACAGGCTAAGCATGGATGTGATTTTTAATGTAGTATATTACTATACTTAAGGTCTTTGATATAAATAACTGAATGCTAACTGTCTGCTAGTGCTGTATAACTTACTAATTAAAATGTATGTAGCCTTTGATTGGAATTATTTCATTTAAACTAAAATATGTATTTTTCTTTGGTGTCCAGGAAGCGATGGGTGGAGGGACAAAACAGGTATGTGCATTTACACAAACTTTTTGAGTAGTTGTTAATAACAAATTTGTGGTGAGTTTTAATGTAAGATGTTTGTGAACTTAATATAGAAACCTAGAAGTCACATGACTCCATCCTGTCACATAAACTGCCGTTTGCAGGCCCAAGGAAAGATTCAGGAGCAGTTATCTTTGTTTATATGATCTGGATGTTCAGTATTGTTAGGGCAGTTTTTTTTGTTTTACATGTTTTACAGTTTATTGTACATGTAAGTTAATCACTGTTATTATGCACAGACATACAGCCAGCACACAAGCCCTGAAGCCAGATCACTTTGGCTTGTGTCCCGTTTACAATGTAAAACACCTCACTTCAATGCTCGTGAGCTGTTTTCTGTTACAGAGAGTTGAGCCACATCATGTCTCTGACTGTGTGCGAGCCCTGAAACTAGATCACTTTTGCTTGCGTCTTCACTAAACTTTCTCAATATTATGTGCAGTTTTAGACCGAGGCATCACGTGAAGATCGCGTGCACAGAGAAACATTCAGGAGCGCAGAAACTCATTGTCAGTGCTGTCCTGTGATTTATCACTAAAGTAGCTTGAAGTAACAACAACCCACAGCTTCGCAATTAATAGAGAGACAGTATGACTAATTCACACGCAATCGCTCTCTTATTAATACATTTAGATAAATGTATGCTTACTGATACTGTGCTAATTTATCTGTATCTGATTTACAACAAGCAGAAATCTGTAAGAAATTGTACGACCCAAAGACCAAAAAGCTGCTGAAAGTGAGCGGGTTCCTTCAATTATTTTAAAATGACAAATGTAAGAAATGCACCCTTTCATTTGAAAAAAATATCCCACTTTTAAAAGTTGAGCATATTTACAGCACAAACCTTGTTAGTGATATGCGAGGAAAAAAAAAAAAGTTAATTTAATGGTAATGAGGTAAAATGTTCAATTAATCGAGATTTTGATTTTAGGTTCTATCGTCCAGCCCTAAGATGAAGCAAGAGAGGAACTGACGCAGCAAATGAGTTTAACTCTAGTCACGTCATGTCACCTTTATTTATATAGTGCTTTTTACAATACAGATTGTGTCAAAGCAGCTTTACAGTGATAGAGGAAGAAAAGTGTCATTGTCCATCTTAAGTTCAGTATTGATTCATTCTGTTGTAAAAAATAATTGGTTATTATTTTAGGTCACTTCTCTATACAGTAGTTCTGAAGAAAACTGTGATGTCATCGTCCAGCTCAGTTCAGTTTGTATACAATGGTGTCAATGCAGGCAGATCAAAAACATTTTGAATGTTTAAGAGCATTCAAGGCAGTAAATGAGATCGTTCAGCATGGTTGGGTATTTTAGAATTTTAGTGATTCCAAAAAAACATCTTGGATATCATTCTAATTTTTTATTTTATTTAAAGTCTTTTTGCAAAACAATTTGTTACAGCTCAAACAAAAATCAACTTACACAAAAAAACTTCTGCCTATGGTTTTAACAAAAATACCACAAAACAACAAGCCTAACTCAACCCTCTACATTGCGAGTAAATCACTCACATATGCGACTAAATCTTCATTCTGGTGACTAAATGATGTCTAATATTAGCCAATGGCTAATCAATTGTCAGATTTAACTCGCCAGTGTGAGTTGGAGGCTAAGTTTAGCACAGGTATATTTTCACTCGCAAACACTCTGACTGAGGGCTTCAGAGTTTCTCTCTCCTTCAAGTGATCTGTGATATTTCTCAGTTCACCTCAATGGATGTGCATCACACCTGTGTTTGTTGTACTGTAAACTCTGGTGTGAAGGTGCACAAATCGCTGTCGCTTTCTCTCACACACAGAAACTGAGAGAAAGAGAGAGAGTGAATGAATTAACTCGCTACATTTAAACAATATTATTTGTTGTATTTTCCTGTCAAAATAACGGCGTTCCTATGGAAGTCTTCAGCTTTTGAGAACAGCCGGGTTTTCCGGTAGTGGGTGGAGTTATTGCGCGAATGGCAATCCCATTGGCTGGCGCTCAGCTATTATCATCCCTGTTTTGATTTCAGCAAATCAGTTCAAGCGAACGAACAAAACCTGATTAATATTCATGAATCCAGCAGCTCATTAATCCTTAGTGTGTTTAATAGTTCTTCTTATTAGAATTCGCATCATTTTTATCCTATAAGGGTTTTCGTTAGTTTTTTCCCAATTTTTTTTTTGTCAGAAACATTGAATGACAGAAAAAAACCACCTCTCAAGTTAAAATGTTCAGTTAAAATGACTAATATGCATTCAAACATGGTTATCAAATTTACTTCTAATTACTTAAGTTATATTAAATAATACTTGATTATTATAAAGCTTGACTGACTGATGTTAAATATATATATATATATCTCAATCAGTCTGGTGAGTAAACTAAAATATTTACTAGCCAATGGCGATTCAATTTCCAAGGTGTCCGTAGAGGGTTGTAACTAATATAAATGTCAAGCAATGGTTTGGGGTTAGTTTAGAGAACTCAGTTCAGTATTGCACAACATACAGTTTGAGAAGTGGCTTTGGATCTGTGCGCAGCACAGTCTTTTTGTACAAGAATTATTTAAATTCACATTAAAATGCAGACAAAGGAATCAATAAGAGGAATCAAAATTTGAAGTGTATAACAAGTATCCAATTCCTGACCTCAAGTATTTTATTTCACAGTTCATTAAAACTATTCCTTTAGACTGCAGTTTCGTTTTACAGACTTTGCAATTTTGCAACTGAAATATTTTAGCGAAAGAAACAAAAGTCATATGCCTGCTAACCCTTTTGTCAATTTGGCAATGTACTGTTATAATACACATTTACAGTTGACATCATTTAGTATCAGTAATTCATATAGTCCATCTTCAAAATTATTGTATATTAGTTATGGTAAACTGTCTCTATAAAGTTAAACTGTTTTTTACTTGCAGTCAAAAGATATGGAAGATGAGGAGCCACAGAGTGATTCCTTTGAATCTGAAGTATCCAGCTGTTCTGGATTAGATCCAGATTACAATCCAGATTCCAAGATTGCATCATCATGCAGTGAAGATTTGAGTCCAGTCAAAGATGCATCATATAAGAGTCTGTCCAGTGAAGAGGAACTTGAAGGACCAGACAGAAGTCTGAGTGATGAAGATCAGATAAGAGGTAAATGCACCATTAAAGAACAAAACAAACCCATAACTTATGTGAAAAGACACAAGAAACACCACAAGAAAACCAAAGCAAATAAAGACAAATCAGCTGTGACTCTAAAAACGTGTACTAAAAGGGAAGACCGTAAATGAGCATGGGACAAAAAACATTATTGCCTTTATTGTAGCCAGGCACACTCAAAGATTTCAAGGCATTTGGAGAGAAAGCATATAGAAGTCAAAGATGTGGCATATGCCTTCAGCTTTCCATTAAGATCGAAAGAAAGAAAGACACTTCTGGAACAGCTGCGCAATAAAGGAGACTTTAAACATAATGCAGAAGTTCTGGAGAAAGGCAGAGGACAAATAGTTACATGGAAGCAGCCCTCTGAAAAAGCTTCTGTAAAGGATTACTTGCCTTGCCCATATTGTTTCGGTATGTTCAGGAAAAAGGACCTGTGGAGACATCAGTCCTCATGCAAAACCAAGAAGTCATGCGTGAAAAGTGAGACAAAAAGTACACGAGGGAGAGTACAGAGTCGTGCTGCATGCCTGCTTCCAATATCAGCCTCCTCCGATGGATGTCAGTCGATCATCAACAACATGCGACAGGACGATGTGTCATTTCACATCAGAAGGGATTCTCTGATTTGCAAGTATGGTGAATCGTTATATGCAAAACATGGCCGCGTGAAGTCGAGGCACCAGTACATTGCTCAAAGAATGCGGGAGCTTGGCCGGTTCATGTTAGTTGCTAAAGATATGGACAAGACTGTCAACGCTCTAGAAGATTTGTGTGTACCATCCAGATTTCAGCTCGTTGTCAATATTGCCAAGCGTCTTACACAGTTCAGTCCAGGCAAAAATGAATATGGAAAGCCTTCAACAGCAGACAAAATTGGATTCTGCCTTAAAGGGGCTGTGGAGGTCATGATTGGACAGGCTCTTATGAATGACGATGATCTGGCAGAGAAGAAAGCAAAAAAATTCTATGAACTCTTGGAAAAAAAACTGGAGGAACAGTGTTTCTATCTCCACTCACCAAACCATACAAGAAAACAAATGGAATAAAGAAGATGACATCCCCCTCACCAAAAATGTGATTGCTCTGAGAGACCATCTCAGGCTGGTGGAAGACAAAGCAAGAGAGGAACTGACTCCACAAATGAGTTTAAGAGCATACAAGGCATTAAACGAGACTGTTCTGGCACAGGTCATTATTTTCAACAAGCGGAGGGAAGGGGAAGCATCACGCTTGACTCTTGAGATCTACAAGAAAGCAAGCACAAGTGCCATTAATGAGGACATCTATGAAACCTTGTCACCACTAGAAAAGGAGCTGAGCAAGATATTAACCCGCATCGAAATCAGGGGGAAAAGAGGAAAGAAGGTTCCAGTTTTCTTGACGGAGAGAATGAAAGAGTCGATCGATTTGTTGGTCAAAAGGAGAGAAGAAGCTGGTGTACCTGCTGAAAATCCCTATCTCTTTGCAAGACCTGGTGTGATGACAAACATACGTGGATGTGACTGTCTGCGTAAATATGCAGAAGAAAGCAAAGCAGAAAACCCTGAACTCCTAAGGTCAACTAAATTAAGAAAACAGGTTGCCACACTCTGCCAACTCTTGGACCTTAGTGAACAAGAGCTGGAGCAAGTTGCACGGTTCATGGGTCATGACATCAGAGTACACCGGGACTTTTACAGACAGACTGACAAAACATTTCAAATTGCCAAGATAAGTAAGCTTCTGTTCGCAATGGAGCAAGGCACTGAGAGCTTTCGAGGAAAGAACCTTAACACGCTTCATCCATCAGTGTGCGGTATGTTATGTATGTTTTATCGCCAATGCAATTCTATTGTATATATTTTAAGTATTGGCTTTAGCTACTAGACTCATTTTTAAGAGAACACCATTGACTTTATTTTTGTCAGTACATTTATAGCTATTTTAATCAAAAGAATGTACTTATGACTTTAGGGCAATCAAGCAATAATATTTGATTTTATAGGTGAAAGTCCCACATCAGCTTCTGGTTTACAGAGACAAACAAAAAAAGGACGAGCGAAGAGAAGTAGAGAGGCCGATGAGGGTAAGATTTAAAGTTTAGATTTAAACTTTGTGTTGTTAAAACCACCTACCAGTAAAATGGAGTTCAAAACAAAAGCACCACAATGAACTATGTATTCATAAAATCTAGGGTAGCACAAATATGAACATTTTGGCTGATACTGATAACCGTTAATTCTTTACATTTGGAAGCCAATAACAGATAAATTGGCTTGATAAATCTAAATCCAAATTTTGATATACTTTGAGAGCCTGATTACAGAAACAAGTCTTACCATTTAAAGGGTTAGTTTACCCAAAAATGAAAATGAGCCCATAAATTACTCACCCTGAAGTCATCCTAGGTGTATATGACTGACTTTCTTTCAGACGAATCCAGTTGGAAGTTATATTAGAAATTGTCTTTGCTCTTTCAAGCTGTTTCATGGCACTCAGCGGGTGTTGCATTGCTTCAGTCCAAAAGAAGTTAAATAAAAAGTGTCCATCCATTTAAAAAAAAAGATGCATTTTTGTACAAATTAATTTAATAAGTATTTTTTGTATGAATCACTTTAATCTAGCATGCTCTCACTGTTGTACACAGAAGCAGCTCTGGGCGGATGATGTATGGAGGTCAGTGCTACGCCATGAGTCTCGTGAATACCAGTGTTTGTTAACAGGAGTGAAGGAAGTAAAGTTTCCATACTTTAGAAAAGGAAAACCAGTCTCCTTTTATATTGAAATCCTCCAACATTCTTCTTTACAGATCCACATTTTGTACTTCCAATTAGTGACCATTGTTTAGTTTTGATCTCTGCTGCTGTTCCGCGCGTGTCACTTCTAAGCGGCTCATATGCAGCGCTGACCTCCATACATCATCCGCCCAGAGCTGCTTCTGTGTACAACAGTGAGCGCACGCTAGATTAAAGTGATTCATAAGTTTTTCATATGGATATTTTTCTTACAAAAACACATCGATTCACTACAGAAGGCCTTTGTTCATCCCCCGGAGCCATGTGAGACCCTTTTTTTTTTTTTTTTTTTTTTTTAAATGGATGGACACTTTTTATTTAACTTCTTTTGGACTGAAGCAATGCAACACCCGCTGAGTGCCATGAAACAGCTTGAAAGAGCAAAGACAATTTTTAATATAACTCCGACTGGATTCGTCGAAAAGGGAAAAAAAACTCATATACACCTAGGATGACTTCAGGCTGAGTAATTTATGGTGTAATTTTCATTTTTGGGTGAACCAACCCTTTAATCTTAATGTTATGAAGTGACGAGAATACTTTTTGTGCACAGGGTTGTAGGGTTCCTCATTGAAAAGGTGCCTGTATCATCTCTTCTTACAGATAGTCATTGTTTTCAGTGTCTGTCCTAACCCTAACTGACTGCAGAAGATGAGATGTCACCTTTTGTTTTCCAGATGGATGTTCTGACCTTTCTTCCCCTCAAAAAACACCTGCCAAATGCAGTGAGGATGGACGTTCAGATGTAGATGGTGAGTTAATAGTGTTTTTCATCAAGTCTCATTACACAGTGCAGAATGCCAATAGACTCTATGCACAATTCTATTTCCGCTAGACTGTAAGCCAGCGACTGCAGTTCCACCATAGCGTTGGTTTATAACTAAGTGCATTAGCAGCAGAAATCTTTCCCTATGTATTGCAAACAATAATTAAATATTAATCTGTTTAAATTTAATGATAATCATTTATATGACTATATCAAATCTCTTTGTAGTTATTGCTTCCTTAAAGGGATACTTAACCCAAAAATCCTAATCATGTCATTAATAACCCACCCTCATGTCGTTCCAAACCCGTAAGACCTCCGTTCATCTTCAGAACACAGTTTAAGATATTTTAGATTTAGTCCGAGAGCTCTCAGTCCCTCCATTGAAGCTGTGTGTACGGTCTACTGTCCATGTCCAGAAAGGTAAGAAAAACATCATCAAAGTAGTCCATGTGACATCAGAGGGTCAGTTAGAATTTGTTGAAGCATCGAAAATACATTTTGGTCCAAAAATAGCACAAACTACGACTTTATTCAGCATTGTCTTCTCTTCCGTGTCTGTTGTTCATTATCTGGCTCGGCTCAGTGTTCATCTTCAGTTCTCTCTTCACAGCAGTTCAGTCAGTGTACTGTTTGAGTAAATGAATTACTCCGGGATATTGGTTTGTTTGAACTCAGAGGGAGTGTCAGCCACATTAAAAAAGTTAACAGCTTAAGTCATTTGTGGATTAATGCGTATTGGAGACATGAACCGTTTAAAACGATTCAGTTCGATTTGGTGAACTGGTTCAAAAAGATCCGGTTACATCGAATGATTCGTTCGTGAACCAGATATCACAAACTGCTTTGTTTTGAACTCTCTCACAACAGACACGGAAGAGAAGACAATGCTGAATAAAGTCGTAGTTTTTGCTATTTTTGGACCAAAATGTATTTCCGATGCTTCAAAATATTCTAACTGACCCTCTGATGTCACATGGACTACTTTGAAGATGTTTTTCTTACCTTTCTGGACATGGACAGTAGACCGTACACACAGCTTCAATGGAGGGACTGAGAGCTCTCGGACTAAACCTAAAATATCTTAAACTGTGTTCAGAAGATGAACAGAGGTCTCACAGGTTTGGAACAACATGAGGGTGAGTTATTAATGAAATAATTTAGATTTTTGGGTGAACTAGCCCTTTAAAGTCTTGTCGTGTGTACTTTACCCACATTATTGCAGTGGAATATTTACTCCATTTCAGCACCAGTTGCCTTAATAAAAGCACGAACCATGAATTAAAGACTAGAGACAGCACTTGTTGACTTTAAGACTTTATTTATTCCCTCAGGGAAACAGTGCAGGTTTTCTAGTGTAGTGAGTGTACCTTTTGCTACCCTCAAACCATTTACAACAATACAACAGAACAGCACAATGAGAACACTTTCTTGCATTGCAGTAATGTAAATATAAACATCTTTAATAGTGTTAAACATCCTTTACAAACTTGTTGTGTAAATGTAAAACAATTGCTTGTGTAGCAGTCAGTGTTCACTATAGACAAGCAAGCAGCCGGATGAGTCAAGGCTGTAAACATTAAGTGGCAGCGATGGTAATCTTGAGCCTAATCAGAATCCAGCAGAATCTTTCATTAATCATTTTTAAACCAAGCTAATAAAATAATTACTTAAATGAGATTGTCCATTATGCATTTGTTACATGATACCTTACTTAATCAAGTTTTATTTGAGAAGGATGTGATGACTGACTCAAGCGGAGGATTGTTGTGTGTTTGTGGCAGCTCTGCTCTTCCTGATGTCAAGCTGCCAGTGATGTGCTTTCTGCTACAGGAGTGTGTCCTTTAACACAACCTGTGAAGAGAATTGAATACATCTATGACTGGAGTTATGAACTCAAATTCTATGTGAACATATATTAAACATACACAATACTGTAATGAGTACTATATCCTTACATTTTAAAACTTTAGCTCTTGTGAAGCTATTTACTGAATCGTCTTTGTAAAGATTTAGGAATCCTCAAAATCATCAGTATAAAATGAGCATTTAATTTAGACTTCAGCTATTTTTTTTCTTCCTATTCTTAAAGTATTTGTCTTCTGCCTTCCTCACTGACCTGAAACTTGTCACCCTCACACTGATCTCTCCTTGTTACACGATTCTTATGGAAACTGACACATTACTCAGTCAGGAACATTCTGTCATAACCAACAAACATCAGCTGAAACAGGAAAGTAATATATGGAAAGGTCTTAACTAAATGGATCAATACAAATAATGAAAAGAGAGCTATGAACTTTCAGAAGCTGAGATTTGGATAGATATGCTGGTTGGATATTGCATGAGAATACTCACCCACAAAGCTGATGTAATTCAAAACTCTTTACACTTCAGAGTGACGGCTCACTGCCTCGTAAAGCTCTTGTAAACCAAGTGTAGAAGCTTGTCTTCTCCTGTGATATATCCCCACAGTAAAGACCGATAGTGAAAACCGCTTCTGGCACGCAACACAGAATGTAATTGAGCTGCTGGAGACAAAATCCTGAAGTGATTGTGCATAAAGTCCATTTACAGAAATTCAGCCTTTCATTAGTTAAAGACTTTTGGTCAGATTTTACTGTCAGCACTTCAGCACACATGGACGGTGAAGATCCAACTTCCAACAAATACCTTTGATTCACTAAGTAACAGGAACTAATGCTTGTCTGTCTCAGATCACAGTCCGGGAGCGGGCCAGGTCATGAGGAACAAAAGAAGAAAACAGACAAGCAAAGGAAACGGTATGTTACCGTCTTCTAGACAACTCACCCTCATGTTGTTCCAAACCTCATTTGATGATTGTTTGTCTTCAGAACCCAACTGAAGATCCTTTGAATGAAATCTGAGAACTTTCTGTTCCTCCATAGACGGCTACGCAGCTGACAATTTCTAGACCCAGAAAGTTGACAAAGTCTTACAGGTTTGGAACAACATGAGGATGAGAAGTTAATGACCAAATTTTCATTTGTGTGTGAACTAACCCTTGAACTGCTCCTTAGTTGAGAATTTGGTTTTTTAAATGATAATAATAAAAGTAATGGTGTGTTTGTAGGGTTCCTCATTGAAAAGGTGCCTGTATTATTTCTTCTTACAGATAGTCATTAGGGGTGTAACGGTACGTGTATTCGTACCGGACTGTTTCGGTACAGGGCTTTCGGTACGGTGCACGTGTGTACCGAATGCAATATTTTGTGTGCGGAATGATAGGTACATTTTCGTGTTTCCAAACGAACATATTAAGTGGCGGAAGTCTCCGCGTTCAGCGTAAATCCCGCCCTGCAGCTGATTCTAATGCCGGCGACACACTGGCTGCGTGGCGTGAGCGTGGCGTTTCTGCTGCGTGTCAGTTGCGTGACGGCTGCTTCGCGTTTTCTGTATCTTTACACACCAGAATCGTTCCTGACGCGGCGATGGCGCGCTGCTGCTACTGTGGGTGACATAGAGGGAGACCACCGACAGACCAGGATCTTGTCTTCACTACAACAATATCTATACTTCATGTTGAGCATAAATATAAAGCCTACTGATAAAGGACACCGTCAACAGTATTGACGGCAAAATAGACTATGTTTGACAGGTGCAATATGCCAGTGTGTCACCGGCCTAAGGTTTTCAAAAGGCATCACGCGAGTGTGAACATCACTACAACTAGGAAAAAAACGATTGTGATTAAAACGCAGCTCCCGTCGGCATTTAACAGACCGTTGCTCTTAATTCAGATCGGTCCAACGCAATAACGAAATCTGAGCAGGTCTAAAAACTGAAACTTTTCCAAAGTGTAAAGTGCAGCATGAACAGTTATATATATATATATATATATTAAATATGAGCAGGCCTACAAGCTGGGATTGGTAATGCTGCACTGTAATCATAGTTATTTATTTATATTTTATTACAACCCGAATTCCGGAAAAGTTGGGACGTTTTTTAAATTTTAATAAAATGAAAACTAAAAGACTTTCAAATCACATGAGCCAATATTTTATTCACAATAGAACATAGATACCATAGCAAATGTTTAAACTGAGAAAGTTTACAATTTTATGCACAAAATGAGCTCATTTCAATTTTGATTTCTGCTACAGGTCTCAAAATAGTTGGGATGGGGCATGTTTACCATGGTGTAGCATCTCCTTTTCTTTTCAAAACAGTTTGAAGACGTCTGGGCATTGAGGCTATGAGTTGCTGGAGTTTTGCTGTTGGAATTTGGTCCCATTCTTGCCTTATATAGATTTCCAGCTGCTGAAGAGTTCGTGGTCGTCTTTGACGTATTTTTCGTTTAATGATGCGCCAAATGTTCTCTATAGGTGAAAGATCTGGACTGCAGGCAGGCCAGGTTAGCACCCGGACTCTTCTACGACGAAGCCATGCTGTTGTTATAGCTGCAGTATGTGGTTTTGCATTGTCCTGCTGAAATAAACAAGGCCTTCCCTGAAATAGACGTTGTTTGGAGGGAAGCATATGTTGCTCTAAAACCTTTATATACCTTTCAGCATTCACAGAGCCTTCCAAAACATGCAAGCTACCCATACCGTATGCACTTATGCACCCCCATACCATCAGAGATGCTGGCTTTTGAACTGAACGCTGATAACATGCTGGAAGGTCTCCCTCCTCTTTAGCCCGGAGGACACGGCGTCCGTGATTTCCAACAAGAATGTCAAATTTGAACTCGTCTGACCATAAAACATTATTCCACTTTGAAATAGTCCATTTTAAATGAGCCTTGGCCCACAGGACACGACGGCGCTTCTGGACCATGTTCACATATGGCTTCCTTTTTGCATGATAGAGCTTTAGTTGGCATCTGCTGATGGCACGGCGGATTGTGTTTACCGACAGTGGTTTCTGAAAGTATTCCTGGGCCCATTTAGTAATGTCATTGACACAATCATGCCGATGAGTGATGCAGTGTCGTCTGAGAGCCCGAAGACCACGGGCATCCAATAAAGGTCTCCGGCCTTGTCCCTTACGCACAGAGATTTCTCCAGTTTCTCTGAATCTTTTGATGATGTTATGCACTGTAGATGATGAGATTTGCAAAGCCTTTGCAATTTGACGTTGAGGAACATTGTTTTTAAAGTTTTCCACAATTTTTTTACGCAGTCTTTCACAGATTGGAGAGCCTCTGCCCATCTTTACTTCTGAGAGACTCTGCTTCTCTAAGACAAAGCTTTTATAGCTAATCATGTTACAGACCTGATATCAATTAACTTAATTAATCACTAGATGTTCTCCCAGCTGAATCTTTTCAAAACTGCTTGCTTTTTTAGCCATTTGTTGCCCCCGTGCCAACTTTTTTGAGACCTGTAGCAGGCATTAAATTTTAAATGAGCTAATTAAGTGGATAAAAGTGTAAAATTTCTCAGTTTAAACATTTGCTACGTTATCTATGTTCTATTGTGAATAAAATATTGGCTTGAAAATATTGTGATTTGAAATTCCTTTAGTTTTCATTTTATTAAAATTTAAACGTCCCAACTTTTCCGGAATTCGGGTTGTATATGATATTGGTTTGAGCAGTATTTTATTTCTTATTCTTTTTTTTATTTTATATACATTTTATTTAAAAAGTATTTAAAAAACAAATAGTTGTAAACAAATTGTTAAAAAAAGTGTATAGTAATAAACAACCTGCAGTTTAATGTTTGCATTTCTTTCCCTTACTGTACCGAAAATGAACCGAACTGTGACTTTAAAACCGAGGTACGTACCGAACCGGGATTTCTGCGTACCGTTACACCCCTAAAACACTTTCAGTGTCTGTCCTAACCCTAACTGACTGCAGAAGATGAGATGTCACCTTTTGTTTTCCAGATGGATGTTCTGACCTTTCTTCCCCTCAAAAAACACCTGCCAAATGCAGTGAGGATGGACGTTCAGATGTAGATGGTGAGTTAATAGTGTTTTTCATCAAGGCGAAATGATCATTTCAATTAAACCTGCCTTTAGTTATAGGACCCTAATGGAACCAGCCATTTACTAATCAAGGATATGTTAGAGTGAAGTTGATCATTTAATCTTTCTCTAGTTTTTATTTCATGGAGTGTAAAACTCTTGGGCTGAAGCCACAATGTGTTGCATGTTTCCATGTAGCTCCCCTGTAGCTGTAGTGTAATGTTCAAGCATGGTTTGCTGCTTACAGCTGGGAACTCTGTCAGCTCTTACAGGAACAGGAACTAAAGCTTGTCTGTTGCAGATCACAGTCCGGGAGCGAGCCGGGTCATGAGGCCCTCACCGAAGATGATGAAGAAAAGAGCAGAAAAACTGGCTAAGAGAGGGAAACTAAAGGGTAAGTTTAATCTTAGCGAGTAGGACCAGTGCTTACACATTAGTTAAAGCTAATCATTTAAAGAGATTAAAAATGTAACTATTAAAAGACATAAGATGAATAGCATTTATGATTTGGAGAGTCCTTTAGCTCTCAGTAAGCAGGCCAGAGCTACAGGGTTTAGATTAGCTGGACAGAGTAAAAACAAATGAGAAACCTGCGCTCATCCCTCAGCAATAGGACTGCAACTGACAATTATTCTGATAACTGCTAAATCTAATGATTATTAG